>NC_083624.1:20854354-20916854 GCF_963584025.1 Labrus mixtus
TGTTTTCCTAATGCATGCTAATGAGAAAGTTGTGTGCATTTGACGGTCAATAACATGAAATACGGTCCTGCTCCCTAAATGCTGTCTCCGTTCAATAACCTATTAAAGTTGAATCACAGATAACTTGGCACGCATCAGGAAAGCAATCTGAAATTTGTGCTGACATTGATCCTGCAGGAAGGAGACCTATTGCTCCGATTAACACTGTTGCCCCGGGGGAGGAGTCCCTTGGCCATTAATAGCCCACTGTCCTAGATTTTTACCTAAACCACATTAAATGATTTTATTTATGAGACACATAGGGGAAAAAATCATTGCAAGTGTAGAAATGTACAAACCTATTTAACTATGTCTTGGAGCTGTGTTGATAATCACAATATGCTAGTTTCCCAAAGAAGATAGCCCACTCTTCTTTTAGATCTGTGAGTTAAACATAATTTGTTGTTTGTGGTATCCTCTAAAGACTGCATGGATTTTTCTAAACAAATACAGTATTATACAGTAGCTTGTGTAAGTGTTACGCTATAATATGTGCCCATGTGCTGTGTAACTTATCCTCATAGTAACACTACTTCAATCAAGCTAAACCCCATTCTCCAGTGTTTAAGGTCTAGTGCACAACCTGTCGACGCCAAACACACCTAGTGTGCTGAAATAGTCAGGTCAATTTATCCTTGAATCAAGTTTCACAGAACAGTTTTGCAGCATGTACATAATTTTTCAGCAGACTTTGCGATATACGACTGCTTTTTCCCCCTTTGGGTATACGATAATACATTGTAGCACATTTGAAAAGCAAACTTTGAATGGGTGTTCACGTCTTTTTTTGCCAATGCTCTTTTAGCTAAATAACAAGAGTTTGAAGATGTGGCATTTCAAGTGCCCTTGACAGCAGACTGAGCAATTGAAGTGGGAAGGTTTGAATTCTTTGCTACTTTTTTTTTGCCTTGTAAATGCCATCTCAGAGCCAGCTAATGGGTGTTTTGACACATTTTAAACAGTACACAAGTACATCTGTAAAATGCCACGGACCCGTCCTAAGTGTGCCAATTATTTTAATACCAGATGTCGGCATGTTGCAGTAGTTCATTGCAAATTATGGGAGGCTGCTATAATTAGACCCACTCAGAAGGTGATTGTCTGATCTTACAACGAAGGAAACGCATATAACATGCATCATGGCTAGAAAAGACAAATAGCTCTTTCATTTAACAACCCCCCAGGAACTAAATGGGAGAAAATGACAGATCTTTTCAAAAGTGCTGTCTCATCCAAGTGATTATAAACACTGTGATAAGGGCATCTCCTTAGAATAAATATTACCAGTAATGAGGTATGGCATCGCTATTTACCCATGTCCTTGACATTCACTTTGAGAAAAAGCAAAAGGGTTAGCGATAGCCTTCTAAACAGAACTTGAAAGTCCATGCAAAGGGATAAATGTCAGTGGGTTTCACTCACAAATCACTGTGCCTTTTTCTTCCTCTCTGACCTTCACCATGTCTACTCTGAAGAGAATTAGTCGGCTATTAATAAATAATTGGTATGTATACTATGATGAAAGCGATCCCCAGAGACAGATTGAATATGTCTTCCATTAAAGCATGCCCTTAAAATGGTAATTAATTAGTGTGCTTAGGTAATGATAAATAATCAATTAGCATGACATTGAGCAACTTCTAGGAAAGTGTGACATCTGGATACATTTTCAAGCTTCACCTGAAGCAACATGAGTATGAGACTTTTCCCCTTACCTAATATATCTAGTGTGTATTTGAAGATCAGTGTAATCTAATCGGTGTCTTCATATTTCTCTTGGCAAGAGCTTAGCCTAAGGATACTATTTGGTTGCTCCAGTGGAAGTGTATCATGGACTGATCAATAGATATATCGGACATGATTATGTTATGATGATACACTGAAGAGGGTCTTGTAAAGCCTTGAGGAAGGTGATTTGCAGAGAGAGGCCACACCTCTTGGCACAGTTTCTGTGGCTGAAAGAGCTCAGTAGGAAGCAGTGGGGTCAGTGAGATATGCTGCAGCCTCGCTTTAGGACCATCTGGCTAGAGAGCAAAATTAGAGCCTCCCCCTTGTTTCCACCTGCCGAATGCTGCTCGAGTGTCCAAAATCAAGCCGTTATTTGCAGTGTTTCCTTGCTGATAGACTCAGCTTCTAAGTAAGTTCACCTCAATGACATGACATCTCACTGCGAAGAAAAAATGTTTGAAAGAAATATCAGAAAGCTATGAAGTCAATCAATACATTCCAGATAATTAGTAGTAGAATTACATTTACCCACAAAACAATTTAAGAAAAAGGTAACATGAACTTTGATCCTCAAATTTGACTACATGAATGCCTGTTTTACTTTTCCACTACCCTCAGTAAGAATTGAGTTATGTGTAAAATAATCAGAACCAAACCCCACAAAGCTTCTGATGATACTGGGAAGAGGTCACCTTTAACTGTGCCTTCCTTTAATGCAGGTTATGCAGGACTTTGGCCTGATCTCAACAGACATCGCCTGTATACAGAGTAGATGCTACTGAATAAATAAAACCCTCAGCCCTCCAAACACCAGCAATGTCAAGATTAGCATCTCATTAGACAGTTCTTGGGCTTGTGGTTTATGGACTATAGGAGTGAGAAACGGAGCAAAATAAGAACTGTTTGAGGTCCTTTCCTGAAAGAAATATAGGATTTTTTTGCCCTCCTTTAATTTAGAGAGAGCAGCATTTTTTTTACCTAGATTTCTATATTCATGGATAATTTCAGCTTCTTCTTAGGCATAATCACCTGTTCTTTTTTAATAATTTATACCTAACAGAAATGTTTGTATAAAATACAGATGGAGGCTAAATGTATCCTTTTGAATTTTTTTTTAAGTTGTTATACTATTGCTAAAATCCACACGCTCAAGATGACACTGTAATATGAATAATATTACATATCCAATGAAAAACTTCTCAGATAAATTGGCCAAAGCAAAAGTGTCTGCTGCTTGTGCCCAGTCTGTGTTATCAGCGCCATGAACATGCAATTTCCCCTTGATTGGGCTCCCCAAGGGTAAACAAACACATGCTGCAGAGCAGTAAACAAGAAAAGACAGGCCCAAAAGACAGATGTCACAATCTTTTTGTGGGAAAAAAATGTGTCATGTAAAACCAGGTTGTCATATTGCTCCCTAAGTATAAAAATATACCTACACCTTTGTCCCAGAGAAATGTACAGAAACCTTAAGCAGAACCAGACTCATGTTGAACAGCCATCTGCTAAAATTTTGTTAAAGGTTAAAGGTAAAGTGAAATACATTTAAAGATTCAATGTTGGTAATAATTATAAAAGTATAGTATTAGCAGAAACAGCTAGCTTAGTATGGTAATAGAATATCTTCCAATGAGCTCCTGAGCTCCCTCGTCTTGTTTTTTGTGGATAGCCTGCTGAAGAGCCCCCTCCTATAAAACTATTAATATCAGCCTTACATCTTTTATCATTATTATACACTGAATCTTAAAGCTGCTCATGTTCAACTTCCATAATTAACACAATATGTCCTCCTTGTTTAGTCATCATAATCATCAAGTTCTATTATCATACTTAAATGTTACTTACAGTGACGGGTAAGTGCATACAGTAGGTTCAGCAACAGCTGAAACCATGTAGGCCTACATTAAAAGAAATGCGTCGCATATTCAGAAACGCTACACTTTCAAAGGCAAATGCAAACAGAAAGCTTGTGGGACAGTTTATTTATGGGAGAGATTAAGACCAACCGGTTTGTGGAGATGGACTCTGAAGGGCCTTTCAGATATGATGTTTGCGATCGACACAGGCAAAGAGCAATGTTGCACATTACTGCAAATACTACACATACTTTTATCATTACTGCATTATCATACAGCTATACATGTATCTCATTCAATGTAGTTGTTTTTGTTGTTGCTCTGTTTGTCTCTTTTCATCCCTCTATCCCACTTTCAAACCCCCAAAAACAGTTTGGGCAGATGGCAGTTCAACATGAGTGGTTATTCTGAAGGTTTCTGCCTTTTCAAAGATTTGTTTTCCTTGCCGCTGTAACTTTGCTAAATTTTGCTCATGGTGGATTAATTTTGGGTCTTTTTGGATAGTATAACCAAGAGTATGGTCTTTTACTTGCTCTTCTGTGAAGTGTTTTGAGATAACCTAACATTTGTTATGAATTGGCACTACACAAATAAAGATTGATCGATTGTTTTTTTGGGTGATTTTTCATTCAGTATCAACAGCACCACACTGACCTAAGGCCTGTTTCAGAAAGCAGGTTTGTTTGTCTGTTAACCCTGAATTGAGGGAAGAAAAGAGGGGTAACTCAAGCCCGTTCCAGAAAGAGAGGTACCTGTAGCTCCGAGTCTGTTACTATGGTAACTGAGTCTGTGAACCTATAGTTGTCAGGAGCAGGTTTTCTTTCATGAACCCAGAGTTTCTCTCCGTCTCCTCCCTCTTTCAGAGCCAGAAGCACTGTTTCATTTACTCATTCTTTCATTCAGTCCGTACCACACACATGTAAGTGGAGATTTCCAGGTTGTTTCTTTTTTGGCATGTCCTTTAGTCGATGAGCCTCAAGATGAAAGGGCTGCATTATTTCGCAGGGAGTTCAATTTACATTGTGAGATTTTAATTTTATTAAGCCAAAGTAATGAACTAAACAGGATATAAGTGAGAGGAAATATGTACCGGTATGTGTGTGAAAGCAGCATTATGTTGGGAATAAAGCTAATGCACATTGAAAAAAACATTTAGATATTCTTTTACTCAATATGTCAAATATGATTAAAGTAAGGTACCATGAGCCAATTCGTTCCTTTATGTTGTTTTGAGCTGCTTCTAAGTCCGCTTTTCTCCCACTGGATTGCACCTCAACGAAAATAAATGTTAGGTACAACACCATTTCACCAGTTTTCACCTGTGATTTTATAAGTGTGATTAAATAATCTACGAAATGAATGGAATGCATTCAAACTTACACACTGACTCGAACAGCAATTTTCTCCCACACCAACTTTTTCTACTTTACTGCTGCAGCAGCGTTACTGTCTTTTTCAAAAAAAAAACCTGTTGATATTTGCCGTATGTCTGCATGAGGATGTATCATTTTAGAAGGGTATAAAGTATGAAATCTCTTTTTGCCGCTGTGGCTCAGTTGGTAAAGTCGTTCATATTCTATCCCGAAGGTCAGGGGTTCGATCGGCAGCTCCTGTGGCTACATGTCTGATGTGTTCTTGGGCAAGACATTTAACCCAAAGTTGCTCCTGCTGCTTCGTCCCTGCTTGGTCCCTTTACATAGAAACCTCTGACATCAGTGTGCGATGGGTAGATGTGACATGAGGTGTAAAAGCGCTTTGAGTAGTCAGAAGACTAGAAAAGCGCTATAAAAGCTCAAGTCCATTTACCATTTTGCATTTTGCCTTTTGCCATGGTGAATATAGTATATAGTATAGTACTATAGTATATATAATATAGTATCGGGGCTCCATTAATGTCGGCTTGTTATAGTCGTGGTGAACCCACTGAGGGTTAATCGATCTAACTTGTATCAGCTGTTCTGGAACCAAAGGGATCAAAGGGTAAATCAACTCAGAGCTCAGGGTTAGACACTTTTGAAACAAACTCTGGTAAGCTTGCTCGGATAGTTGGTTTTGGTTTGGGGGTGGTTTGAATGCTCAAACAAACCCTGCAGGGATCCAAGAAACGAACTCTGGTCCACTTAAAAACGGGGGTCTCGGTTTGCTTCCAAGTGCACCAGAGTACACCTTTTATGAATGATACTTTAATCATTATTAACATATTGGCCCATTAAAACGGTCTTAATATGACTGTCTCTGAGTATAAACAGCAAATAAATAATATGTTGCTGTAGCATAACAAATGTTCTTATGGGCTAGGTTAAAGTGGGTGTTGTGAAACCAAAAAGCTTGTGACTTTGACTTTAAACACCACTATGCCTCCCCAATCTTCCCAATATCAGTTATTTTCAACCATTAAAACAATCCTTCCTTCACCTTTAACCACATAGTCTCTGTGCCTAAACTTTACCAAACAATAGGGCCCTGTGACTATCACAGCATTATTTTCCCAGCTAAAAAAGCCAAGTGCTCTTTTGTAAACACCCAGCTGGGAGTGCCTGAGAACACTTTAGAGACCCAGAGCTTTATCAGCTGAGTAGCTTTGGCTGTGTCTGTGTCTGGTTGCTGAGATATGAAATATTTGGTGAAGTAAAAATGTCAGCACAAGGTAGAGCTCTGGCTCTGGCTTAAAATGAAAGGGAGGCTAAAGCATGCATGAGAGATGGGGGGTAACCATCAGAGCTGAAAAAAAGGCTAAATTTCAATCCAAAATATACAGATTTATCTCAAAATGTAGTTTTGGGGGGGGGCTCAGCTGTAAATGCTAGGCTGGGTAAATTGAAACAATCATAAAAGAAGTGTTAACCTAAGGCCAGGCATCAGTGCAGCCTAGATGGTGGCACTACCTTTATGAAATAATTTAAAAAATGTACTGGACTCATGAAAAAAACACAGGTGGATGACACATCATCACTCTAAATTTAAGGTAATACTTGACATGAATAAATAATGGTCAACCTGGTCCGGTTTCAGCAAAATGTTGCATAGATTTAGAAATTGTTCCTTTTCTTAGGCATCTCATTGGAAAAAAATCTAAACAAATGAGGACCCAGCATTTATTGGTTTCTTTTGGTAGATGACTCAGAAAGGAGCCGATCCATCAATGTGAAAAACAGAATTGAATTCAGTGTCAGGTTAAAACAAACAAACTTCATCCTCCATAGCGACCTCAAGCTGTTAAAGTGATTATTTAAAAGTGCATTAATAAGATAATTTATTTCTCATCTGAGATGTGGAGCTGCTGATACAATTCTTGGCTTGCATACGCTGTTAGCATTAGAAAAGATCATGTTAGCAGGGTATTATTGTCATAATTTAAAAGGGAAGAGAAAGGGCATGATCATTTAATGGAAAAAGGTGAGAGGCACTATCATCCTCTCCCAAGGCCAGCTGTGTAATTTCTTTTTTAGATTCACAGGCACAGAGAAAAATGATCAAAGAGAGCAGAACTGCAACCAAAAAGCTGCAGTTGCCCGTCACCACCATACAGATCAGCTTCGACTACACTTTTGTGTTGGATCATAATGAAACCCCTACTAAGATTGTTTGTTCTATTTTAGCTAAAAATTCAATGACATAAATGACAATGTCATTTCAATTATTAAGTTGGATTAAAGTGTGTTTGGCTTGTCTGGAGGAAAGAATTTGCCATAATGACAATGAGAATTGTATATTGTTTTATATTGTTTAAATGTTCAGTATTGTTTGCTGCTTATTCCAATGATCAATTAGATCATTGGAATACACATGTACACTATTGAAGTGTAGCTATCACTGTATGCAGGCAATGACAGATATGATATTAGGACTCCTAAACACGCTTACTCCTCCTGTGAAAAACTCAAAACAGGTCTGGGAACTACTTCTACAGCAGTCTCCCCATGGGAACTTAAGATCTTTTGATAAGCCACCTCTGAGAAACCTGCAGTGGTGATTTACTATCTGTATTTCATATCATATTTTATCCAGCTGATCATCTATCTGTTCCAAGTGCTTGGAGTCTGGATTTGCCCTATGTATTCTGTCTTCCAGATTACAACAGGTTCAGCAGCCTGTCCAAACCAAAGCCTTCTGTTGGGCCATTGGGATCTGGCTCAGTACCTATGATCCTGAGATGTTGCTGGAAGTTTAATCCCCACACTGTGAGAAATGAGGTTCTCCTGTTCTCTCCCTCTTTTTTTTTTTTTCTTGCAACTTTGATCAAGCCCTAATGTGATTAGGCAGTGACCCTGACATGACTGGTCCAGGAGCTTGTAAAAGAAGCCCTGGGAGGAGGAGGGGGGTTGTCTGATCTGACCAGTAAACCAGGAGAAGAAAGGAATTATTCTGATGGTGTCTTTCCTCTGTTGCTTCTCTGCCTTGTGGGTAATAAAGGTTTCATGTATTCGTTTTACCCGGCAAAAATTGTGATCTATAAGGACCTGACATTTCTTCTTTAAAACTAGCCAAGAGGCTCATGATTTGAATGCTAACCAGGCTGTACTTGATGTAAGGTGCAGTCTACAGGGAAGAAGCTTCTTTTGAATTCTGCAGGATCTTTGCTCCTCTCACTCTTCATGGTAAATTTATGAATATCTTCCTCAGCCTGTATTAGAGCAAAATGGTTGTGTACACATCCTGTCAATGCAGTGCATTTGTGTATATAACACTGTACAACATATATGAGCTATTTGCATAAGACTGTGGCTGCACTTTACCCTCACAAACATCTCTTGTTTAAAGTCATATTCTGAGATCCTTTTCTTTGTGGTGTAAGCAAATCTTCCCATTTATCCTGTACATTACTCTTGCCTGCAAATGACAGATGATGTGGGGGCTTGAAACTAAGTGTTTTTACTTCAGAGGCCAAATGTGTCAAGTCTCGATATATATTAACTTTCCTCTAATGGACTTTATCAGCCCTAGTGCAGAAAGTCATGAAGATTAGAGCGAGAGGGGGTGGATGTTTGATTATTTTTGCATTCTGTTTGGTTCTCTGCACTATGCCAGCAGCTGCATGGGAATACTTAGAATGCCCTTTGGAATTCGTTGAACGTGGCATTGTACTTCATTTTCTGGTACCTGCATTTCCTCTACTGATGAGTTTACAGGATTTAGGGCTATGTTTTCTCAGTTGAGTGCCCAAAGATTTTAGCCTGTTAAATTGACAATGTATGTTTCAGCAATACATAACGCTCAAATAAATAATTGATATTGGTAATTTAAACAATATTTTAATAAGTATTTCAGCCAGAAACTAGCTTGAAGCTCCACCACACATTGTGTATTCTTTGCTTGCTTTGGCAACCCAAAAGGGACAATGTCAAAGAAAAGACAGAATGTGAAAGATGTCCTGTACAACTGGCAGTGAAATGAAAAAATATCCTGCACCACAAGGGATCCTTTGCCATTACTCTAGAATGAGGGAGCCTGTGTGGAATGGAAATAGGCTGATTTACTGATATACTGGTGCCTTAGATCAAGAAATATATGATAAATCACACAACTATTAATTGCCGTGAAAGTTTACTTTCAACCAAATATGTAAGTTTGCAAGAAGGTGCATGTTTTTGTGCAGTAGACATTTTTACTGTCGATGTGAACAAAATAACAAATATTTGACTACACAAAAGAATTCTAATGTTGATGAGGTTTGAGTTTTGTGTTACAACAGTTCTCTTTCCTCCTGCATCGGGACACAGTTTAATTTGAATAGTGGTTTTTGTGGACCATACTTATTGAATAGTAGTAGGAACCAACATTGGATGATCCAAAATGTATTTAACAATCACTGTTGCCGATCCTTTTGCTGCCGATTTTCGATACCAGTGCAGCCTTTGTTGTCATAAGAGGATTGAGCAAGCTTCTTAATCATGGTAAATTGTACTTCTCTTCAGATTCGTCTTGGAATATTCAAAGATCTCAAAAGTTTGAAACGTTGAATTACCTTTGTTGTCCTTACATGGACATGAAGATGTTTAAGAATACTCTGACGTACAGGTATATCAGCATCTTGTCTTCCTCAGGAGGTCAATAAAAAAAAAACCTGAGGGAGGACTGACACTGATACAAGTCAGAGTTTGGTTAAAGGTCTGCATGACCATGGCATTACATTAAAGGCATTAAGCTGATTAAAAAAGTCAAACATAAATGTTCTCTTTTTTTTAGGAAGAAAGTGTCCTCTTACTGCTTACTAAAAGCAAATGGCTTGCCCTTTTGTCAAAAGATTGCAAACTGCCCTTTTTTCTTCAAGGATACAACATGTTTTGTAACAAAAATCTGAATGTACACAAAGCATGTTTGCCTTGTTAAAACCCTTGTGTCTCTTCTACAGTGGACCCATTAATTGTTGCTTGTTTGCCTCACCATGGTACAATGCACCAGAACTGTAAATGATCTGGCAGCCCCAGGATACTGCCTGCCTGACTTTAGCAACAGCATCATTCAAGGCCATGTGGTGCTTGACGGGAACATAAAACTTACAAGATGTTGTAAGGTGGCCTTGATAGATCAGGCAATGAATAAACCATCCAGGCAAGGTTTATTTATTTGCTTAGTCTAAATGATTTGTATTTATTTTTCTTCTAGTCTTCTATCAACTTTTTGTATCGGGTCAATTATAATGAATATCTCCAATTCAATAAAGTTATCTAAAGCAGTTGTTCCCAAACTTTTCAGCTTGTGACCCCCAAAATGTATGTTTCAGAGACTGTGGGCCCCTCACTGCCTTGGAGGTGGATAAGGCATAAAATGTAGCCCAATATTTAACCTAATTTAACCATGTTTCTGGTTGTGGAGCTTGTTAGAAAAATGCTTTTAAGGTTAGGTAGAAGTGATTATATCTCTAAAAAAAGTTTGTTTGCCTGACTCTGTCGCTGTAACACCTGTTGGTTTGCCGCTGGCCTGGCATAACAAGGGGCATCCAAAACAGCCTGAAGAGCAGCAGACGTGCTTCACTTTATTGTGCAAACTTACATATTATTGTATATTTTATTTAGTTTTTTGGAAGGCATCTCGCCCCTGTTGGTTTGTCGCGACCCATACTTTATGAACCACTGGTTCAAGCATTGTGATATTGCATGTTATTTTGAAACTATTCCTAAAGCTGTTATTTAAGCATTTACTGCATTTCTCATTGCTGCCTGGTAGATCCTTGATGGAAAGAGCCGTATCATCCTGTAGTATGCATTTGGCAATGGAATATTTCCAGTTTACTCTCAATACCTACTTAAAGGCTTTATATGCGATTTTTCACACTTAAATGTAATATAAATCAAGTATATCCTCTGAAAATAACTCTGTGAGTAATGACTGTCTACAATGGCTGTAACACCCGAGTCCCACTGTCTGTGATGTTTTCCGAGTTTTCCGAGTCATATTTTCTGTTTGTTGACATAACCGGCCCGACGGCTGACTCCTCCCCTCGCGAATAAAAGTTGTTTAATTGAGGGACTAGAGAAAAGAAGAATAACATACTGTACTCACTGCTTAACTGTGTTTCTAGATCACGGTCATTTCGGGTAAATTTACATGCAGTGTGAAGATACGAGCATAATAAAGATTGCTAGCATTAGCATGCTAACACAACAATGCACCGCAAGTTGTTTTGGTTTCATGCTGGTGCTCAAGGGCGACATCTGCTGGATCAAAAAATCACATATAAAGCCTTTAAACATGCACCCTGAAGTCCACAAGTCTGCCATGGTAGACAGATATATTGACCACAACTTGACATATTATTGACATGTTTTTTTCTTAGTGAGTAGCCTACATTTAACGTAATAAATATAAGAACATGTAATGTGTGAACAGTGCCAATGTAGATAAGCAATCCAAGTCATTGGACCATACCAAGGAAACTGACTTCCTGTATGTTTTTTCTTAGCACCAGCATTAACCTGTCCTTTTAACCTCATTAATTATCATTGCCTCACAACTCTTCATGCATTACTATATCCCCTTATGACGTTATTAATCATTACAACAAATACCATCGGTAGTTGTTTGGTAATAAATTAGGCTCTATTTTAAGCCTTGTATGCATTGGATTGTTGGCTTGGTTTGTATGGTGTATGTCATCAATTTACCCTGTTCACACATCTCTGGCCTAAAAAATGTTTGCCTGCTTGCATCACCAGCAAAGCACCATTCCCCTACTCCACCTAAAATAGAAAACATACAAGTAGTATACATCCCACACACAGAGTGGGCTAGACATCACACCTCTCCAGTGTTGGACTTATATTATGCCTGGTAGCAAACATAACACACTTAGACACTTTCAAACACACACATTTTCACACACCTGTTGTAATTTCAGCTGCATTATGTTTAGTTTATCCACAGAGACCTCATAGTAGATCTAAGGCAGTGTCCTCTCCAAGGGAAGACAATCAAAGCCTCCCATTCTTCCAGGTCTAGCTGATCATTTTCCCTTTAATATAACGCTCCTGGCAACTCAGAGTCTGATCAATGTTGTTTCAAACAGATACTGTCCATTCTGTCTAGAAGTGGTAGATGGAAAAAACATGCTGAATTGATGGCTTTGTTATTGGAGCTGGACTGACTGTGTGACACCCACCATTTTCATCCTCAAAATTCTTTCCCTCTCTGCACATCACAAATGAATTAGAAATTCAGAGCATGGCCCAGGGGTTGCTGAGTGTTTATTTAGATGCCCAGTGTGATGAAGGCTCACATTTGTTTCCTGTCACTGACTTGTCACTCACTTGGCCATTAGAGCCAAAGGCAACGCTAGTTTTGCCCTGAAATGGTAGCAAAGACATTAGTTGTGAGCAAAAAGGAGGGACAGAAAGATCATCCAAACACACAAACATACACACAGACAGACACACACGCAAACACACACACACACACCCCCTCCCCCCCAACACACACACACACACACACACACACACACACACACACACAGGTCAGGAATACACCATCAAATCTTCAAAGAGAAATGTCCTTCATTAACTTGTGAGCTGGCTCACCTAGCCTCACAGAGGATCACATTGCAAGAGATGAGCTCTCTTTTTTTTTTCCAATATCAACATGTTGGATTAGTATTAGGGATGCGCAAGATTAGTCGACTAAACAATTAAATGTGTCACCCTTGCTTGTTGGCACCCAGAATTACAAGTCGTTAAAGTAATTATTCATGTTTCTATAATAGAGGCCAACAATGCAGGTTAAATGTGTCTGAACTGTGAAGCAGCCAACTGCACTTGCCTGGTCTGTATAGCTACGGTTAATGGATCTTATACCATGCTCTGAAGCCTGGATGTAAAACCACAGTAAACGGATGGCAGCTTGTGGAACCAGGTATGGCTGTATTTAGATCTAGAAAACTGAGAAGAAGTTGTATGTAGGCTGTTTCAGGTTACCAAAGCAGACCAAAGACATCTCACCGATGAGTCGCCATCAGAGGTAGAAAAAGAGGCGCTACATGGGAGAGACAGGATCAATGTAAAACAACAGGATGGAACATGTCTGCGTGCATATGTGAGTGTGTTAATGTGAAGCTCCTGCTGTAACATTGTGCCCTAAATGCAATGTATAGTAAAATCACAAATTGACAGACTAATAATATGCCTGTTTGGACTAAAGACTTTAGTAGACTTTAGACATTATAGTTCAGAGGCAGAGTAAGGCTTGGGCTTCAAAACGGCCCTGTTGCAGACTCACAACGTAGAGACTTATCAACTAGTCTGCATTTAAATTTTAATTTAATCCTCAGGGACATCAGTCACTATGACTGTCCCTCATCAATATTAACAATGAAGACTTCAGAAAAACATTTTTCAGATAAGTATTTTTCAGATTCAAAGATTATATTTTCTGATTTGTGGATGAATCTGAGCCCCATTTCAGAAAGCAGGCTTAGTGCTTTCGGTTAAACCTGAAATTAGAGAAACTCTCGGTTTTCTGTTTCAGAAAGGGAGGTCACTCAAATCCGAGAAAGACGGGTAACTCAAGCCTTGAGTCTGTTACTATGGTAACTGAGTCGAAAATATATGTAATACAAACTATATCAAAGTTGCTTTTTTGTTGAGCATGGCATGTCCTGGATGAAGGGGTTATATATTATTTCACACAGAGTTACAGTTAATTTAATTAGGCCAAATTAATCAAATAAACAGGATATAAGTGAAAGGAAATGTGTGTGAAATCAGTATTATGTTGGTGATAAAGCGAATGCACATTGAATTAGCCACTGAATTATATTTTTTTAATCAAAAAGATGATTGAAGTGACCTCCTTTGAGCCTGTTTGTTCTTATATTATATTTTGAGATGCTTACGAGTCTGCTTTTCTCCCACTGGATTGTACCTAAATGAAAATAAATTCTAGGCCAAACACCATTTCACTAGATTTACCTGTGATATTATGAGTGTGATTAATTCACCTATTAAATGAATAAACTACATTAAAACTTACGCACTGACTGAAGCAGCAGTTTTCTGTCATAAGATTTCTCTCTGCCTTGCTGCTGCAGCAGTGTTGCTGTTTGTTCTAAAAACATGTTCATATTCGACGTATGTCTGCACGAGGATGTATAATTTGTAAGGGGTAAAGTATGAGGACCTCTTTATTTTCACCTGTTGCCATGGTGAATTGTAGTATAGTGGTTCCATTAATGTTGTCTCTTTACAGTTTTGGTACACGCATTGAACGAGTGAACCTACTCGGAGTTGAATGAACAACACTCTAATCAGATGTTTTAGAACAGGTCATTCAGAGCTCAGGGTTACACTGAGAGTTTGTTGGACCTTCTTTCTGAAACCTGATGTCATCTTACCTGTACTGATGGTTTAAATTTCACACTGATAAATAATTCTATACCGCCCTGGTACTGGAGTTGCACAGTCTATTAAAGGCAAAATAGCAGTAACTTTACATTGGGTTTGAGCTGAAAGATGGAGTTAGATCCACAGCTCACAGTGTCATCTAGATTAGTGGCAAAGCGCATTACTTGTAAATGGAATTTAATGCTGCAGACCATACTGATACAAAATAACAACAGCAGGTGTTAAATTAGACCCAGTGCAAGAAATACTAGAGGCTTGATGAAGGCAGAAATCACACTCTATCTAATGCAGGTTGTTATTTTAAATTTAGTGCTTATAGATTCTTTATTTATATATATTTCTATCTACTGCAGTAAATGTACTAGATCAGTGATCAGTCGCCAGTTGTATAAATTTAAAGGGGACGTATTAGCTTAAATAACATTCAATCTGAATGTTTCAATTCTCTTTATGCAACATTTAATATGTTCACTTTTGAAACCACCCTGTTGTGGTTTTAATAAGGTTAACATGGGATGTGTACATTCAGCATTTGTAACAGAATGTTGTGTGAAACCTTGAAGCCTAGAAACAACTAAAAGCCTTTTAATACGTTAATTGTAACTGTATATATTTGCTTGCTGACAATACCCACTTCAAAGCAAAAAGTAGTGCCTTGCAATTTTCCATTAATTTACTTTCTCAGTACCTAGCCTTAAAAAAGGGAAACAGCTCAAAGCCGCAGGCAGGACTGTGCACAGGATACAAACAAAGCTCCACAGTGCTGCTAGTGGCCTATAGGTACCTTTGAAACCTGTGTTAAATTATTGTTGTAACTAGCTTTCCATGGCTTCTTGGGTACAGCAGAATCCCCATTGATATATTATCACTTCAGGTGAAGTGTAACATTTGCCTCTGTAAAAATTTAGCCAAACATTTTAGCATTGCTAATTGGAACGCTATTGCCCCCCTTTTCTGTTTTCATCACCATGAGAGAAATGCTGTATGTATCTTTAGCTTCTTAATGCTCTTTGCAATCACTTGCAAAAGCTGCCTGCTACAAAAATAGCTGATGAGATCAGTCCATTGGGCTGATGAGTTCGATCATTACTCTATGGGTTCATTAATACACTTTACAAAACCTGAGCCACCAAGTAACATGCAGCTATTTGATCTTATTTGATATAAAAAATACTATCATATACAGTAGAGGTACAACCGAATAAAATACCTTCTGATCCAACACACATCCTTTTTAGCATACTGAGGGTTTTTGCTTTTGTCTATGATTGTCTAATAAACGAGAACCACTAAGAAAAGAATCTCTGTGAATGCTATTTTAAACTTACATTCGTTTATGAATGTCATTCAGCACTTGCATTTGCTTTGTAATAAATTAGAATTGCTGCTTTAAACAGATCAATCAGCATGTTATCTCCTGTTAAATTTCCATCCACCAAATTCCTCATAGAATAACGGCTCATTGTAGCAGCACAGTCTAATTAAATGGGAAAAAAAAACATGTCAGCTCAAGATTTATATATGTGGTGTTTGTCTATTGCTGACCATAATTATTTAAATGTAGCATTAATCCTCGTAATCTGGGGGATTGTGAAGCTGAATTAGGGTCAGCCAGAGGTTAATGAGAATTATCAGGGTGGTTCTCAATTGTCTTTACAAAAACAGAATTTAAAATAGCTGCTGTGTGATTATAGGTTTTAGACACATTTTTTTCTCCCTGGTGCATGTTGTGTTATTTGTCATTCTGTGAGTGTTAAACCAAATTTAAACTTTGACTTTTAGTTGGTATTTGCTAAATGTTAACTGCACAAGTTTACCATCATTCAGAGCTGAAAAACGGTATAGATCCCAGTGCTGCTTTTGATTTCTTTCAAAAGATTGTGAGTGTCTGAGTGACTATGTGCTACTCCCTAATCAATAAGGACCAGGGCGGCCACTCGCATGTTCGCACGAAAGCATACACTCAGGCACGGTTCTTCACAAACAAAACACAAGAGAAAAATGAAGAGTGAAAATTCAATACTGAAAGCAATGCAAAGCAAAGAAAAGCTTTGTTATGATTTTGATTTAAGTTGTCTATTTAGGCCAAACTAAATCTTTGCACTAAATCAACAACTCCACATGGCACTCAATGTGAAGTGCTCTTTATTTGATGTAATCCCAAAGAGCAGATCCAACAGCTATGTTTCTAGAAAATGTTAAAAGGCAAAGTAAATTGAAGTCTCTTTCTCCTCAGCATTAAACTCTCTGTGGTGGGAATATTTGCCCAGCGTGATCCACAAAATGCCACAGGACATTATGTTCATAATAATGGTGAGGTTTCTATTTGATTTCACAAGAAGAGGTTTAATATACGATATCAGAACTGAGATTTTCCAAGTTTCCAAGTTGTTACCTCTTAATAGTGATACTACTACCTACAAAAAAAATTAGACTAAAGATTGTCAAAGTCTATCCACAGAATACTGGAAAAGCTCTATACAACTCAAGTGGTTATACAAGCTCATTTCCCAGAATTACACATGTTTGGTATGAAACGTCAATGTTATACCACCGAGCACTAGATGTGCTTATGGCCGATTGTTGTGTAGAAAGATCATCCCTTCCTTCCTTCCTCTTGCTTACATACAACAATAAAAAAAAGGGGGGGGGGGGGGGGGGTAGTTCTAAAGCTCCATCACTTAATTTAAAGACGTTGGAGAAGCCATGCAGCCTCACCTGCATGTGATCCTAAGAAGGGCTCTGACTTAATTAATAACATGTCATGGCTAAGCTGGCACACATGTTATGTTAGATGTGTTCCAGCTTTTGTCAGGACTAACATGACTGCACTAATAGCCCGTGACTTGGCATAAGCAGTATCTAAGAAGGAGTGCATGGGACCCAGGGGTGCACTTGATTGGGTCATCAACATAATGAGGTAATTATAAACAGATTGCCACAGAGACGGATAAAAAGCACATCACCAGTGTGGCGCTCTGACCTTTACTAACAAAGCATTAAACTGCCATGCTCTTGCATGATCTTAATGTGCAATCGTATGGTATTAAGCCTTCCTGTCAACTGATGATGTTTTCAAACATATTTTATGCATTTCATCTCTTTAATCATGAAGATAACTTATAATATACTGATACACATGTAAATCAGAGGGTACAAATATCCATTCATTTTTGTTTTTGTTTATAAAGCAAATCAAGCCAATATGTTGTCAGGAATTAACTAACAGTAAAACGTTACTGTGTTTCTTTTGCTTCACAGTTGATCTACTTGTATTAACAATAAATAACCGTAAATTATATAACAGTATATAGCCCTTTTCGCATGGGATTAGTATGACCTCAGGACATCTGTTAATTTGGGAATTACCAAATAACCTGCAAAGCTGAATTAAGTTATCTCAACTCGCTTCACAGTGTGTGTTTTTAATCAGGATTCTCAGTAAAAAGGAGTAAATTACAGGCTTTGCTTGTCCTGTAAAAGTGTTGCACCAAACACTGACGTTGTGGGGAGTAATTCCCATTGACAAAGGTCCCCAGGTAATACTCATCCTGTGCGACTATGGCTTAAGACTCTAAAATAATGGTGGGTTTCAAGGTAATTTTACAGTATGAACTTGTATTTTTCTGGTTACTATTTACAAATGGTTATAAATTCAGCTATTTTTGCATTTAGTAGAGTAGAAAATAGAATAGGTTCAGTATTTAATCAAATATAGCTGTAGTTAATGAAAGCCAACATTTGTGCTATCCCTCTGTTAGCTATGCAGTTATCAAATCAGTTTTAGCAACCTGCATGTTATCTGACATGTTACAGTTCATTTTGAAGAAATAGACAATGAACACTTATTCCTGTAAAGCTTTGCTGTCAAAAGTGAATGCACATTTATATTTAAAAAAGGATTCCTCTGATGTTTATTTTAATTCTGATGTTAGCGTAAAATAATGACAGGTTTAAATGACATGTGTTATTAAGAGGATACCATCACTATGACAAATTAGTGAACAAAACACACCATTATTACATTTCTTCACAGGTGTTCAAATAAAACAAATAACAACAGCAGAAAAAGCTGATTCTGTAAAACAGGGCTTTATTTACTGACACACATCGTGTTCTATTGTCCATAAAATAAAAGCTTTTACAGTATAGAAAGGTAAAACATTTTACGTAATTTACCAAACATGTTTTTTAAAGGAAAGTCGACCACTTTTGAGAGAATCATGACAATAAAAAATAAAAAAACATCTTATTTACTACAGATTATTTGTAGTGCTTTCTTACTGAAAATTGATTAAAATGTCATAGCTATCCATTCAATATTTGCCAAGAAACTTCTAATATAAAATGTTGGACCAATAAAGCTTTTCGATCCAAAAAAGGCTTTTATAAGAGATTTCATAGTGACAAAATACAAATGACTTAATTCAAATGACTTAATTCAAATGACTTAATTCCTATTCATTGTAAATGATTCAAATTTCAGGGGGGGGAGTGAGTGGCTTTGTTTGAAACTGCAGCACGTTCAATAAAAGTGTGAGCCTGCCTTTGACAAATACATATTGACAATCTCAAATTGCAACTCTGCTTTGGCTGATGTTCTTCTCCTACCTTGCTGCTCAATGAGAGTGGCATGTTCTAACTAGTCCATGAAAAATTGTGGAGCGCTGTTTTGTAGATATGCCAACTTGTATGTGCAGTCAAGTCTCAGCAGAGCTTTAACTGGAATGTCGGAGCTGGCTCTTCCATTTTGAGGGCATGTGTGATTTTATGCATGCTATTTCTTTTTACCTTATTTGCACTGTTTTATATGTTTGTTAGGATGTAAGGCTTTCCAGCTTCTATAGTTGTTTTAGTAAGAAAATAATCGTCATTGTTCAGCACAGCTGGATCGAGATTTGCAAAGAATTAATCACAGTTTGGACTTTTCACTGTTAGTTAAATAATTCATTACAGCCAAACTGCTCAGCAGTTAATCCTAGCATCACCTTTTAAAAAAATGTTCAAATGCATTACACAATTAAATGAACACATGGATTTCAAACAATATTGCACATGCATTACAGAATGTTGCAATGTATCAGTTTACCAGTCATTTGTCATTGTCTACAAGCTGCTGTTGCTGGAAACTGATATTAACAAGATGGAGGACAGCAGTGTTGAAAAATATACGATTCATATAATTTTTAAAAACAGATTTTGTTATCCTTTTGGGCTCATTAAATCATTTTTAAGCCAATTACGAGGATTTGTGAACACGTAATATGGACTATTGATTGGATCTGACAGTCTGATGGGGTTTTTTTTTACATTTAATTTCCTACATGTAATTACCTGTCCTTTTACCAAAGTGGTTTTAGGTTATCTAAGGGAAAAAAGTTTTTTGATGTTTTTTAAATAAACTTGCTTCTTGGATTACTGTGTTTCCCCCTCCTGTCAGTCGTTGACAGTGCTACAGATAACATCACGGAGAAGCACTGCAGATTGAAAATGCCAATTTCAAACATCGCACTTTGCTCCATGATACACAGCCTGGGGTTGGAAATACACACAGGAATCTGAACAAGGACTGTCCAATCGAATGTCACAGAGAAAACACCTGCTGGAGCTACATTATGTCGGGGCACACACACACACACACACACACACACGCACGCACACACACACACACACACACACACACACACACACACACACACACACACAGACACAGGCTGTAACTGTCTTGACTCCTCGTGACATGACTATACACTCTAATCTCTGTAGCCTATGGGTTCACCTGGTGTGCTATGTTCTTCAGTCTGAGTAATGTTCCTCCGTCCCCTGCCTCCTAAACCATGCTGGCCTTTGACTTGTTTACACAGATTAAAGATGTGATGTTGAAACATGTTGTGGATCAAACAGCGCTGCCGAGGTGTAACAAATGTCAGCATGATGAAGGTGAGGACTCTAATGCCGTATTATCTCTGCTACATTGTTTAGCGAATAGAAGATGGGAAGCAGGTGTGATGAATATCCAATAGAGGCAGACACATATTTCTACCTGTCTCCACCTGTGTGTGAAGGTGGGGCAATCTATCAAGCCTGGGGGGGGGGGGGGGGGGGGAGGTTGGTGGTTAAATCAGGCAATCTAAGCTGAAGATGTTTGCTGGTTGACGGGGTGGAAATGGTGAAGTGACATGGCACAGTTTGGCCCTGGGAGGATTTTGTCTGACAATGCAAGGGGGGATGCACAGAAGCAGGATAAGGACAGAATTGGAAGGTCAACTCTGGAAAGACAAGTCATCTGATGCATTGTGTGGGATAATATCATCCAAATGAAGCTGCAGTCAGCCCAGCTCTGAACAGAGACATCTATGAAACAAGGCTGAATTTCTTCCTTTCTGTTGTATGCCATTGATGTTTAAAAATGATGTGTGTTTTATTTGTATGATAAACATACTGAAATAATTAGGATTATTAATTATTGGAAATGTGTTAGAAATATGTCATGGAGTGATGTCATCTACTCAATGAAAAATATTCAGTGGAGTATTCCCAAGTGCAGCAACACAAATCCTAAAAAGTGCCCAACAAAGAATGTATGAACCTTCCTGAACAACCCATTGTGAGTGTTTTTCATTGGCAGATTAACATTAACTGACTCATTCTCCACTGAGGGGCGCTGACCTTTTAAACGGACAAATTAAAAAGCTTTGTTGAAGCTAACAATCCGATCAAATTCATCCCAACGTTACGTCCAACCTTCAATCTTGTGGTTGATTCTATCCCCATTTGAGTCACAACACGACAGTTACTCAAGATTCATTCAACACATGATAAAAAAATATTGTGGAACAGATTTTCTAGAGGCTTAAACAAAGGAAAATGTTCAACCTCAACAAAGTTCCTTTTTATAAACTAAAACCATATATCCCAAATAGTTAAACACTGAAGAAATATGTATTCACCTTGTTGCCTGATGACCTGTCGCTGGTCAAATGGCACTTAACCAAGTACAACTGCAAATTACAATTGGTACACGTTGGCTTCCATGAATTTCATTATAATGGTTAAAGGAAATACAATACAGTCAGTCAGAATAAGGACAGAGCCTAGCTAAGCCGAGCTAACAAACCACTGAAAATTATTTAAGAAATGTATTATTTTGTCCAGGGAAGAAATACAAATGGTGTTTCCTAAAAGTCCAAACTGACTACTTTGTTCCAAACTTGTAATTTTTCATTTGCCATATTTACAATCCTTCCCAAACTTAAAGCATTACAGTGTTACCATTTACAGATACTTCAATAAGATGTTTTCAAGATACTGACACAAGTACAAAAACCGTTGTCACCCAACATTCAACAGTCTTGCAGAATCATCCTACATAACACTTCCCAAGGTACGTTTGGACAAAGCTTGACCCATCCTCAGAGGCTTTGCAGATCTATAACAATGTCATACAACTTCAATATTAGTAGTAAATAGATCAGGTAAATTCTTCAAACAGCAGCACAAGGGCTGCTTAAAACAGTATCAGGTTTTTATACCAATGAGCAAATATTAAATGTTGTTACAGTATTTGACTTTTGAGGAAAAATGACTGTTCTATAATTCAATGATTATAAATGCTGTATGAGAAAATCATCAGTCAACATTAACTCTGCAATTCAAATCATCAGGTTTTAGAAAATGAATCACATTATCTCATCAACAGTGACAGCCAAAGCTCCTTTTTTATTGACAGACAAATTCAACTGTAGAAAAAAGATCATCAGGTTATGTCAGTGTCAGATTTCTGAGAGAAACACACACTCTTGTTTAAATATGTAAAATAATTAAAATGTATCGCATTGACCTTTTCTCTGACCCTTTTGTAAAGGCTGCTCTGCTGACAGGCTCTAATTAACATTAGCCTCCAGCAGCTGACTGGTGTCTTCTGGGAAGCAGAGAACAATCCTGGCCAGGCTGTAGTGCTGTAAAACACAGCCAAAGGCCATCAGTTCATCTGTTCACCCTCCCCCCTATTTGTCTTATGTGCTTCCCTCCTCCTCTCACCACCCGTATTCTCCTGGTATCCCTCTTCTCCACCACTCCAGAAGAAATGTAAGCAGAAAATATGCTAGAAAATGCATCTATTAAAGAGGTTTTTCTCTTTTCTAACTTGCAATGTTTGTATCAATATTATCAGTCAAACAGCTGACTGGCTGCTTGCAGCAAGCACTTAAGGGAATGTAGGAAATAAGTTAAGTTAAAAAATATTCAAACAGGGTTTAATGGAATAAACAACATGCTGATGATCAAAGCTGGAACTCATTACATGATCACTATAACATATCATAACAGCTAATGTTTGTTGCCCTTAAGCACATGCTGCTAGCATAGCAACAACTGAATTGGAGAACATTCAGAAATTGTTTCTTTTTTTAAATCCCCTATGTGCGTTTAGTCGGTGATGATTACTTTTGAAGCAGACTTTTCAAGGGCTTCTGTTAACCCTTATGCAGGCTGTAGCAACCACAACTTGAATTTTGTAAAAATGTGTTGAGCTCTTTAGATGTCAGCTGAAGCCTTTTGAACTAACTGGAATGTATCTTACATATACATAATCTGATCCATCATGCTACTAAAGAGACTTTAAGAGTTGTTGATAGTCTGCACAGATCATGTCTAACAAAAATGTCCCAGAATAAGCTTCAGAATCAATGAGTTTTTCCAGATTTTTCAGTCAAGGTCAATACACATTTCCCCTCAGCTACATCTAAATGCAAAACATATCCACTCACTGTCCAAGATAAATTCAGATGCCGTGAAAATGCTCTGTGAAAACAATTCCCCATACCTCTTATCAGTGATATGCGTTGTCTATCCCCTGTGCACCTGCCATTTTCGCCTGAAAAATCAATCAGCTACATCAGGGGACTCATTTTCATCATCACTCCATTGACTTTCTTCACATATCATATAAATTGTCTGTACAACTACTGATAGAGCTTGAGGCCATGGAGAACATGGCATGTCTTAATGAGCTTGTGTGCACCTTCCTTCTTTTCTTGCTTTAGCACCGTCGGCTGACATTTAGTGAAGACCCTCACATGATGCTGCATGCCTCACATGTATAGCTTTATTTCTCTTGTTAGGTTAAAGGTAGCTCTTTGTTTGCTCTTGGCTGCTTTAAAAAATGGTTGTCACTACAGCTGCCCTCTCACAGTCTTCCTAACATAAGACGTTGTAAAGAGCCAGAGTTCAAACTTGGTGGCTAACAAGGGTAACATTTCAAGAAATATGCTTCAAATTCAGGATAATGCGAATTAAAAAATGCAACAAATAAAGCAATGCTGACACACATAAACAATGTAGATTTAAGAACACAAATACACATTTTAATAATGAAACAGATGTCCTGACTTCGACACACAGTAGTGCTACAGGACTATAGGAGGTGATAATTGTAGCCGGAGAGATCAGATCAGGGGCCAAATTTGTTCATTGTCATAATTCAAAACAGGAGACATCTCTGGAGAAAAAAAATGAAAAGAAATACAATAATAAAAGTTCATAATGGATATGTGGAAGTGCCTGCTTGTGTAGAGTGGTAGGACTCAGCAAGAACATGTTTAAATCAATGCTGGAAAGACATTATCATTTCCAAACGTAAACTGGCCACTGGCCATTGTTGTCTGACCTTTGAGAAGGAGCGTTCTGTGTTCAACCATGAAGAATAGAAAAGGGTTTAAGGCCTGCAGGACTGGCTGTCCCCTGCTGCTATTCAAGAAATATTTTTCTCACTTTAACTCCAGCTATATGCCAAAGATATATGATTTTTCTGTCATCATTACGTTTAAGTTATCATGTTGCAGTCTGTATGCTGTTAGCATGCGTACATTTAACCGTAGGGCCCTGTGTGGTGCATGATACATCAAATGGTGTGATACTTTGAATGGGGCAACAGTTTTTATTTGCCACTTAATATCATCCATTTTTAACATCCTATGATTTTAACTAAACAACATGGGGAATAATGTTCTGATTTCACATTTTTGTTGCTATTTATTAGGGTATTTCTTTTACTCTGACTACTTTTGCCTATCATTAAATGAAAATAGACATGTGAGATTATTAGAAATGTTTTGAATTTAAACTGTTTTGAATTAGCACTTAAATATGTAATTATAACAGGAGCGGACATGTTTGTGCTTCATCCAGCTCCTTTTTCTGAATTAAAACATCTTCTTATAGCTTCAATGGTTCTTAAGAAAACACCACATAATCCAATGGTAAGATTGACCAAAAAAAAGTACAGTGGAGAAATGATGATACAGTACTTTAGGCTGTTTCCAGAGAGGTTACTCGTAGTAAATGCATTTTCCATGATAAGTGAGGGATCAGGAATTTAATTGTATGTCTTTGGCTGAAGAAATAGTGGACGGGCTTATCATAAAATATTTTAAACCACATTATTTTATCAATTAAACAGAGACATTTCCTTTTTTTAGTGTATCAATCCTTGGATGGCAGCCATAGTTGCCTAATAACGACCCTAGCTTGACTCAGCTTTGCCCTTGTAGCCACTGAGGTCTTCCATCCCTTTCGTTGCTGACCTTATTCCCAGCATGTGTGATGTGATCCAACATGACATTTAAGTATGTCCCTTGGACCACCGAATAGCTCTTAGTGTTCCAAGCCTTCAGAAGGGCCCGGCTCTCTGGTTTTGTACCGTATCCTAGAGGGAATTAACAAAATACACCTTTGCACTGAGGTGGCAAGAGCACAACTATAGAGCTGCTCATAAGGTTGTCAGGAACATGAAGGAGTGTGAACGAGTGCCACTGAGGGGAAGAAATACATGTTATGGATTGGAATTTTTAAAATCAGATCTACTATACCACTGCTCACTTGAGGAAGGATAAAACTGAAGTGCCACATAGAACTGTGTGGTTACATAGATCAAAGTGTGTCATGAAGGTTCAAGTCCCCTGACCAACCTGGCTCACCCAAAGGGATACCAACTGTCATAGAAATCAATAAACCACAGGCATAGCAAATCTGACTTGATGAGATGTGGGAAGACAGCAAGAAAGGGGAATACATTGGGGCTAAGAATAAATTGATGTTGGCTAAAGTGTTGGATTTCGTTGCTTGTTTGTATATTTTTCTTCATTACATGTTGCACAGACAAACATGGGCTGAATGAACTGTAGTTTACTGTTATCAAACCACCACATGTCAAAAAGACCCTATATATAATATGTTAGTTAGGAATTCTAGCCAAAATCTCGGAGAGGACTGATGCCCTAGGGGTAATAACTGCTACCTAACAGCAGTGGGAACAAAAGATGAAGCATCAGGGCAAAAAGCTGTGAAATGTTAGACTGTGATGTTACTAGCTGGAGCACAGATCTTAAATCGAAGTTATGTGGGTGTTGGATGTGTTTTAGAAGTCCCCCATGGAAACCGTGGTGAAAAATGTTCTTTGCCAACGAAAAGAGAGACAAAAAAAGCATTTATATTTCTTTTCTCTTAGATACACTGTTCAAAAGTGAATCACCAGCCTCCTCATCTCACCTTTAACTATTATAGGTGAATAGCATTCTTGCCATTACAATGCACAAAATACAACATTCTATTACACGCTTTTATACAATTTGTTTAATATGAAACCAATCATTTAAATATATGAAGTAGAGTGCAAAGACTTGTTTGCCTTGCATGACTCTTAACTTACTGCCAGACCAGCCTCTGTTTTTAATTGACATTGCATCATTTATTTTTTCAAATGTATGTTTTTGAAATACGTGCTCGTTCCTTTCTTGTTCTTGTTCTAAATCTAAATGTTCATTAAGGATGACTATAGAAAAACAAGATCTTATTTTATAACTGTGCTTGAATCTGATTGACCTTGTCGTTGAATGTAAACATCTCGATGTCTCATTATTATAAATGTCAGTCATTATAGATAACAATGCTGCTGTCAGTTTGCATGGTACGAATACAATTTTTACAAGAGATCATAGAGATTAACTGATTTTACAGGCTAAATTACATAATAATATATAAGTGCCTCACTGCATTTTAATGATGCAATTTAGTTCAACATGTATTACATTCCCCTGCTGTAGTGATTTCTAATAAAAGAAAGTAAAGGTTGTTATGGGAGGCTTGTGAGTTAGGTCTACAATGATGCTGTTAAATGCCACAAGTTTCATTTCTGCATAATGTGACATCAAACTTGATGAAATTACTAGATAACTGCAGTTTAAATCTAGAATGTGGACTTCATTCAGAAGACA
The DNA here is from genome assembly GCF_963584025.1 of Labrus mixtus. Taxonomy (NCBI): domain Eukaryota; kingdom Metazoa; phylum Chordata; class Actinopteri; order Labriformes; family Labridae; genus Labrus; species Labrus mixtus. The sequence goes on from NC_083624.1 coordinate 20,881,082, forward strand.
CCAGTCATTTCAATGTATTAATTAAATTAATCAGCTGGAAAATATCACCATTAATATGTGCATAAAAACACATAATAAGGAAATAAGGTATAGCAGGTTTACTTTCATGAGAAAAGAGCCGTTATGGACACTGGCAAATTCTCTCTGTATAATTAAATGACTATGTTGCTCAAACGGATGAAGAGAACAAAGAAAACAAGACATAAGAGGAACTGAGATGCTGTGAGCAGAAAGCTGCCCATTTTGCAGACGGACAGCTGCTGTAGCAGTTTCGAGCAGCTTTCTTCAGACCGCCTTTGACAGCCAGGGATAAGTGGCCATTAAAATCCCATGATCACTTAATGCACCTGTCATCAGCTTTGGAATACAGTAGTGTCTCGAGAAAAAACAAAACTGTCCCACATATTGTCAATGTATCTGGTCATGATTTTTGTTCTGCTGCTCTCATGACAGAATTCCACCAAATTGACTCCAGATCCAGTCTGGTGAACATGTTACCATGTCAGTTATCATTGATGAACACAAATCTGTCTTAACGCTTTAAAAGGGCAGCAAGGGCGGCAGTGATGTACATCTTTTAAAAAGGTCAGTCTGCTTACGAAACAGCACTGTAGTTTGCTTGTTTTTATCTACCTGTCCAACCATTTAAAAAAATCCCAGTCAGAGAATGTCTTTATACGTGTATTACTGTCTTACCCATATCATTTGATAAGAACATGCTTCTTTTTAATAGGATAGACGCTCCCTTTTTTCAATCTTCACATTTTCTCAGATGTTTTGGGAAAAAAAAGACAGTGACTGTATTTTAGGAGATTTCCCAGGACAAGGACATATTGTCAAATATGCATTTTTTTGTGGTTGTGTAAATGCTTACAGACTGAGCCATGCATCGAAATATGCTAACCAAACACTGCAAGTCAAATCATCTCTAGTAATAGTAACTACACTCAAGCACAGATTTGGAACTGTGTTCTCCTTAATCTGAACACCTTATATGAAGATATATGAAAACCAGCACAGCATCAGTGGAGCTGTCCAAATCACGGCCTTCTGCTGCTGTTTTTTCAGATTTACTCAATAAGGTGTTTTTGTCCAATATGCTTCCTCTCATTTTGCTCTTAAAAATAATCAAATGGACAATAGTTTCTGGACCTCAGCCAACCAATGGAATGTTATCATTAATAGACTCATTAAAAGAATAGGGAGCAGAATATGTATGAATGGATTTTCTGGTAATTGTTTTTGTAGCCCGAGGCTTGAGCTGTGTATTTGTTTTGTTCGACTGTTTATTTCTTTCAGAATCATAGCTAAGAGTTGCCCATTTTCTGAATGCCATTTTTTTGCAATTAGGTCCTAAAGCCCAAAACAGACATCTTTTTTTTTGCAAATAATTGCAACTTTTCTTCTTGTTTAGTCAGAAATTGATATGCAAATTAAGAAAATGTGAAAATAGAAAAGAACAATCAGAAGGACAAGGGAATTGCACCAACTTAATGATTTGCCCCCTAAATGTATGCATTGCTTGACATGACAAATAGTATAGTTCATGGTCAAAGAACAACAAATAGGAAATAATGAAAAACACAAGATCTTCTAAAATGGCATATAAAGCTGAAATAAAAGAACTAAAGGACTGATAGAAACTTGGCAAACAACAAATCTGCCATGAAAATGCCCTCATGTTATAGCATTTGAGAGCTGATCAAAAAGAAGATACTGACTTTGCTAATCTTAGTCCCTTAGAGAGTTCCAAAGCTGCAGGGCTCTAAATGAAAGCTGTTTCTTTTAGTAGCAAGGCAGGCTGTGGGAACAGATAGGAGGGTCCTACCTAGGAGCGCAATAGCTTAGTTGATGGTGTGAATAAATCTAAGCTGTAGGAAGGAGCCAGACCATATAGCACTTCTAATGAGTATAAGTTTAAAAACAAAACTATATTTTCTTTTATAACTTTTGCAGCATTCCTCTAATGGAAAAAGCACCTTGGTAATTTTTATGTCAAAGCAGAGCTCTAAAGCATCGGTCACACCCAAATTGAGGGTAGAATGTAGAGGACAGATTTCCAAGGTTCTTTTTCGAGTCACCAGTCTGCGCTGGGTAGGAATGTTAAAGGACCCCGGAGTCAGACTCATTCAGCAGTAGTAAGGTTTGAGAAATCCAGCATTTGATAGCATTTGATAGTCAAGTCATGGCATGAGAAAATGTGTTTAAATAGCTGCCACTCACAAGAACATAAAGCTGTTGTATGCATATCAAATTTAATTATGATCATCTGACCCAAGGAGACCAAGGATGACGTCCGGGGTTAACCACACAAATTGTAGGGAGTGGATGAGGAAGATTCTGTCAATAATAGAAGAGATCTGTCCCAGAGGTAGTGCAAAACCAGGCAAGAACGATATCCCTAGGTGTTGAGCATGGACTCCTAATTGATATTGTTCAACTGTTTGATATTGTAGCAATAGCCTTAACTATTTGCAGTTGTCACCACTTCAATTGTATAGGAGCCCCCCAGAACATTTGCATACAATTAAAATATTAGGCCCAAGGTTTAAATCTAAATGGTAGTTGTTGGGTCAAGGAGAATGCAGCATCAACAGATTTTAAGATCTTAGGTCTTTTGACTATTCCTGCAAGTCATTGATTTGGTTTGTGCTTTTTACAATAAAGCTTAGTTTGCTGAAGTCATACTGCACATTATTAGCTACCCTTAACACTGTCATCTTAGAGCTAGGGCCATAAGCTCAATTGAGATGAGATGAAATGATTTCTTCTTGGTCCAGATTGATCCAATAGACATGCTAGCTAAGATTTATGCCCACATGGAATTATTTTATTTTTTTTGGAACTGCTTTTAGGTTTGCCAAAAGTCTTGTCAGATAGCAGGCCAATAAGTTCCAGTGCTCCTTTGATGGCTTCTTCCCTCGTTGCAGTTTCACTTAAACAAATATGGAAATGTAGGATGTCAGCTCTCAGTTTCACAGAATATTGGACAGAGTCATTAATATCTTGTTGCAAAACTGCCCAACACATACTAGGTTTTGTATGTTCACCCCAGGAAAGCTTGTTTGCCTTTCCTCTCCCCCTTCACCCCAGCCAACCCACTCTTTAGCACCACCACCACCGTCCAGCAATGAGTGATGTCAGACAGTCGGGGATGCTGGATAGTAAAGGAGAGCGCAACGGCAGCAGGCGGCAGAGATAAGACCCCCCATACCTCCACAGATTAAACAGCGGGATTAACCTCTCTACTCCACCACTGCAACCACGGTGTCTTTCACCCTCCTTATCGTCCTCCTCCCCCTTTTCCCCTCCAACATTTGCCACCATATATTTGTACAGTTGTCACGATGGGGAAATTGCTTTTTAACCCTTCGTGACTTTGCCCTGTCCTTGGCAATGGAAACATTACAAAAATGGAACAGGCGCTGTCAGAAAAGGACAGAACTGATAATGTAAGGTTTCTGGTCTTGTCCCAATCCAGACTTGTCAAAAGCAAGAAGAGAAGGAAATCCTATGAAATAACAGATTCATTGGTCATTTTGTCAGTGTTCTGCTCCTTTTCTTTGTGTTTGCCTGATTGGATGAGTTCAAGATTCTGTTGCAACATTTGAGTTATTCATGTTCAAAGGAATAAAGGGAACCAGAGGCACCAAAAAAAAAGTCCAACAGATAATGTCCTTGGCTGTGCTACCCTGAAGACAGACCACATAATTGATTTGCAGATATTTATTTATTTCATGCTCAAGTATTCAAAGCTCAAACCACAATTGAAAAGATAGAGTCCAGTGATCCAGTTTCATGGTTATTTGAGAGTGATCTAAAAATATATATGTTTAAGAAGCCTTCTTAAATACAAAGGGAATGGTATATATTTACATAAATTGCATGGGGAAGTATTGCCCTGGTGTGTTTCCATCTGGAAGTCAATGCATTTTAAATATATTTGCCCAAGGCTTATTTTACTATTATTTTAAAACTACATTTGAATCACCACAGAATATTTTATTCAAACATTCAAAGTATGTACTTTTCAGTCTTTGGCCAACTTAGATTTCTTCAAGCCTTTAAAACATTTTTTGGCAATTTACTTCAAATATTTTAAATTGTGTAAACAACACATCATCTCATGCTAACATTTTGTCTTAGTATGAGAAGGCATTTGCTTAACAGATAGGTAAAAGACAACATATATAATGTTTGGTTGTAGCAGTACATCATGCAAAGATGCAAAAATGAAGATCCCCTGCTCTCCAAACCAGGGAATTAGCATAGCATCCCCTTGTGTTAGGCACCACGATAAGAGGGCTAGTGACCATGTGAGCTATGACATTCCATTGATCCAGAAAATTGCTGCAGAGCCAGCCTTGAAATTAGTTTAAATTGCTGAATCAAAAAATGTTATCCAGGATTCTGGCAAGGCCAGCGTAAACCTTATGCCTCTAATCCCTTGACTGATGTGAAAAGTTGTCAGGGATCGGGTCGTCCACTGCCACGATTGATGGGGGAGTTTGAATTCTGTGTGACAGAGAGAGATACATGCAAGCAACTGGGATTTGACTCTGATGGCACTTATGGCTACAAGGGTCGTGACTTGGTTTCAAATCTGCAGGCTTGGGGAATTTCCAGTGCGATCTGCGACTGGCTTTGTGCTTTTCAATTCAATTACACGCCAACTCTTTACTCTGTGACAATGTTGGATATCAAGCCCTCTTAGATGTGAGTTGAGTCATACATCTAAGCTTTGACACACAGTTCAAGGATTGGACAGAATAATTTACCATCAGTCTTGTGTCTCATTTTATCCTCTCTGAAAATAGGGGAGGGAACATGTAGGAATATGTTAACTCTAAATGACCGTAATGTGGAGCAAGTTCTGGTAAGCGGATCATTGAAGCAAACACACTGGTGGATTTTAGTCAGATGTGACTTTCACAAGAACAATAATTACTCCATCAAAAATAATGGCTTGGTCAATAGTTTTGACCAAATTTGACCAATTTTTTGAACAAAATTTGAGCTTTTCCACCAAAAAAATGAAATCCGGTCGTTCAATATAACAAACAGGAGCATGTACTCATTGAAACATCAATTGACACATCATACTATCCACAGGACATAGACACAACTTTCTAAATCCATGTGAGGCCAGGGATGGGCTTCAACATGTTTAGTCCTGGTGCATTTACTCACTAGTGAGCAGTTTAAATAATTTTATAATCCCAGTGCATCTTTCGACTGCCATTAGAGCTCTGTTGATACACTGAATAGTAAATATATCTACAATATAAAACACAACCCAAACTGCCCCAACAGACACTACTGCACTCTTTAATTACCATTTTTAAAGCTCAATTGGATTGCGTTGGAATGTGGATAAAGATTCACATTCAAAGAATTTATACAATCTTTAGCACTGAGTTTTGAAAATGTCAACAACCAAAGAAAACAGAGGACATTTTATCTGCCAGTTTGATGGGACTATTTTTGCAAACCCCTGTTCCTAAGGATTGTTTATCTCCTTCTACAATGTCAGCAAATGTAAAATGTGTCTTTTTAGTTTCTCTCTCCCCCCCTGTGGAAAAAAAGTTAAACTCTAACTGTGAGAAGCTTTAAGTATCATACATAATCCCTCTTGCTTCTGACAGGAATGAGAAACTTGCCCTAAAGACCACTGAACAGATTTTTAAGTAAGTGTGTGAAAATCCAGAAGGATAAGAGAATGCCCCACTGGATACACCAGGATTAGTATATCTATTGATTTGTGTCATCATGAGGAACAGGCAGTATATTACAAGCACATTAGAAGACAGTATCGCTCCACATTAAAATGTGAGGGAGTGGGCAAGGGTACTTCAAACAGATCCTTTGCAGCTAGGCCTATGATTTGCTGAGTGTGTTTTTCCCAACAGGTATGTAGAAATATCTTCTCATTATAGCTCAAACATCAAAGCTAAAAACAAAAAAATCAATATCCACTAGCTAGGGCTGAAGCTTTAGTAAAGCTCAAGATTAAACATTTTGATTTAACCTAAAAAATGACATGTTGCGAGGAAGGAATTGGCATTGGAGACTTCCACTGGGGAGAGAATACCACAAGGACTGACTTTGTAGACTCTGCAAGGTGTTGACTTCAGCATGTATGTCTCACTAGCTGCTGAAAAGAGCAAAAACTATCCACCATGGCACTGTCAATGTCCTGCAAGGCTAAAAGTCAATGTTCTAGCTTTTTACACAACTCATTGCTCTTTTGATGGACACTTTTATTGCAAACACTTAAGAATTGTTGCACCTCGAGAGCTAACTGCGAGAGCAACCTTGCAAATATTCAAGCTTTAAGCAAAATATTACTAATCCAGCTATAATTGACATAGGCCTACCTACTACTACTACTCCAGGTGATAACAACCAAATCAATTCAAAACATACAAGATTGTGGCAAAAGACTGACTTGAAAAAAAGAACACAATCCTTGAAGTGAAAATAGTTCATTGTATAAAAACAGACCAAGAAGCAGAAGGTGGTATTAGGAAGATAGTAAGGCCTGCTTGGGCACTAATATGTACAAAAGGATTTTCTGCATCATTTACCTCTGTCAAATTATTTTTTAGAATCACTATTAACAGCTCATTTTCAACAGTTAATCGCCATAAATCACATTTTAATTCCATTTTTAAAATCCCATTATTTTGCATTTCAAAATGTTTTTGTTGTGCTTTTATTTTTGTTATTTGTACTGTGTTAAGCCAAGACTTATTTACTTCCTGTTTGGATAAAGTACTACTTTTATAATGACCATAGAGTGAAAGGTACGCCAATAACTTAACCACAGAAAAGGAAATTGCTACAGATCAAAATGTGAATAAAAAATTTCCAAAAGGTACGTAAAGAAAGAAATTTTGATGTCACAAATTTTGACTTATCAAGTGTGCTGTCTGGTAGATTTTTAAATTGAAATGAGTCATTCAGAGGTACAGCAGCGCCTTTTTTCACCACTGCAGCTGCAGGAAGACACTGTGGTGGCTTACAGTGTGCAGAGGACCATAACAGCATGGAATTAATGCAATGTGTTAATGTCTGACCTTAATCGCATCGCAATTAACAGGTTAACTCTGACAGCCCTACCTTCCTAATTTGCTCCTGTTCTGGACAGTGCAGTGAAATGATTGACATCATTCAGTTCCTGCCCTTTGAATTACAGACTGACAATGACTTTGTCCAGACAATGGATCAGAGTGGGACCTAACCAGTTTCAACTAAACCTCATACTAAGTATGTGCTTATCTAAATGAGCATCGGAACCCTTCCAAGACAAGAAATTGAACTCATCCCTCGGAAGGTTAAGAAACAGAAACCATGCACGGTTAACAATTTAATAAGCAAGGTCAGAGTATGGGAGAGAAGACGTGAGAGAGAACAGACATCAGAAATGTTTCTTATTTCTTGATTCCTCAAGATTCAGGCAGATGGAGCACCTGTCGTGAAAAGATTCCATCAGAGTGAGAAAGACAGGTCTCCTACGGTGAAAATGGTGACAATATGTGTTTAACTGGAGCAGGCGGAACCTTATTCAGTGGGAATAAGAACAGCAGGCTTCCTTGACTACAGGAACAGCAAATCTATGTGTCATTAAACTGTGGGATACAGATTTAACATACGAAAAAGACGCTGCCACACAATCCAAACTTGGAGAAATATGTCTATAATGAAACCATATCCAACATCTTGTGTGATGTGACTTCCAAAATTTGGAGCAAAACCAAACACTGCAGAAAACGGATCCACTGTATAGCGTGATCACAGCTTGATTGTTACTGCTGTTACACTGCTGTTGAAGAATTTAAAGACAAGCAATTTGTAGGTCCTCATTACAGGGAATAGCTTCTTAGTTTGTTTTGTTGTGTTTTCTCCAATAGAAGGATTTGTTTTCATTTCAATCAAGGAGGTCATGCTTTCATGGACATTTATATGTTTGTTGGTAGGATGTCAGAGATAATAGAAAAGTACAGGTCGTATGTTTATGAATGCATTCGTCAAGGAAAAACCCCATTACATCCGAAAAAAAAAAGTCCAGAACCAAGTTGAAAACAATCAATTACATTGGATCAGTCTCACAACCAAGTAACCTTTACCAAGTTTTAACATTTCTGACTATGACAAAGTGAACAGTGCGCTGCATTTAAAAATACAGTAAAGCACACTTTGCTCTGCAAATGAAGTGGATCTGGTTTTCCCATCACAACAGTGCTCTAGTTGGTAGCTAGACTCCTCTCTTCTGTAGTCCCCCAGTGGTGGAATATGTTACCAATTAATCTGCACAGTCCCCTTAAGGAAAGCTAAAGACACTGCTCTTTCATGAACACTCAGCACTCAATGATAGTGATACTATTGATGCTAACGAGGACATTGTGACAGTGATAATGATGATGATGATGTGGATATTGTGTAGTTGTTGATTAGGATGATGATTCTAACATTTTAAAACAAATCAGCTTCTGTACACCCTTTGCATTGCCTCTGGGCACTGCCCTGTCTGCACCTGTGACCCGGCCAGATTGTTTCCCTCCTGCCTAGATCCTTGTTTGTGATGTATGTCCAGTTTGGACAAATGCAACTGCTTAGTCACACTGTAACATTGTAAAAAAGCATAAAAAAACATCACCCCTAAAATAAATGCTAGAGTCATGTTAGAACTGCAGTTTTCTTTCTAAGGGGCCTTGGTAAACCGTCCTCTCCACTGAGGAAAAGTCCTTCCTGTAGCAGCTATAGTTCCAACACAAGTGTCAGCCCCTCTCTTTCGCCAGTGCTAATAATAAATAAACCCAAGAGGCATTGTTGTATTTGGCACAATATATGTATTTACCCCAGACATGTTTGTACTTTCGTAATCTAAAAAAGCTCAAATAAAACAATTTTATTTTCAGATATTAAAATGAAGCTAAAGATTAAATGTTATTCTATTTGGTTGTAGTTGGGGAATGAAGTTTAAGGTAGTGGCACAACACTTCATTTCCCATTGGAGGGCAAAAAGAAAAAAAGTACTAACAACTTTAAGTGCAAGAGAGGATCACGCAAATAAGCAGAATATCTCATGTAAGGGCTACTCATTATGACAAAAAGAAAAAGCATACCTTTTAGTTTCATTCAGCAAAGCTGCTCCATCGTTAAATAGTTGCTGTGCAAGGACCTCCTGGGAAATTAAAAACATATTGTGCCACAATTTTCCTGTGACTCAGAACATCCCTTGGGAGAGCACTTTTAAAATTTCTAATAAAGGAGACTTGAAATTACAGTGAAGGGACCTGGCATTAATTAAACTGGGGATTTCAGTAGGGTCAACTTCTCATATTTATCCGTTTATATCCATGGTTTGTCCTTCTATAAAGACTGTACGGTGTATTGAGGTCGCAGCTCATGGGTAAAACAAACATGTGGATGTTCTAAAGTATGATACACAGATGATTTATTTTTTACAATAACACTACAATCATAAGGATATATAAATGTGAAGTCCAGGTCGGGGAATATCTGCAAAAGTCTACTTTTTATTTTGTCTTGTAGGGGCCATTCATTGTGGGAAAAAATGACTGTTTGGTTTTTAATTATAAGATTTGAATGTCATCACCTCATTTGTAAAATTAATCTTTTAAGTAGGGTCTGGAGAGAAAATCTGTTTTAATAAGAATTTTCTTGCCATACAAAATTACCTGTTGGTAGTTTGGGTCTTCTATTATTACTACCGCACCAATCTACAAATGACCATTCACTATCAGCCTGCAATTTTAGGTATCAAGGAGCTGACTTGCCAGTCTCTGATTACAGAAAAATGTGTTTTAATTGTAATATATATGGCCTCAACAATGCTGATCAAAGATAAGGCCAGCTTTAGCTCAATATCAACAAATAGCATGGTAGAGCCAAGTAGGAATGATGGATGGCCCCTCCTAGCTTCTCTGGTTGTTTGTTTCATACCTCGCTGTGTTTAAAAATGACCCTTCAATACGATACCAAGGGTGGAAACGAGTGTTCTCAGCTGCGCTGAAAGAGGACATGCATGCTTGGGTAATCCTTCACCATGGCTTTTACAAGGGCCTTTCTTGGACCACAGCAACACTTGAAACATCAATATTGGCTGTGTGCTATCCCCTTTGGGTAGGTTCAGTTGATGGCTTTCCATCCCTGTATGAGGCTTACTGGCAAAGATGGAAGAGGCATGGGAATGCACTGACATTGATTTCTTCATCCCAATGCACATGCTGATGTATTGACTTTCATGCCAATCGGTGGCGATCTTTAAGCCACTGTTTAGCGGACCTAAAGGACGGTGAGCTTATTTCATTTCACTGCAAAACTGTCTTCTTTTTCAGTTTCTTTAAGGAAGGAAATTACTTTGACTGCTTTCGTGTTTGAAATCTTGCCTTAGTCAGTTTTGAAAAAGCTGTCTTGACAGACTGTGATTTTTTTTGCTGAGGGGTCTCTAGGTGCTCTTCTTTGTTGCATATAATATCGTTCACTTGCAGTCAGTTCCTTATGATTAAAATGTCTATAGACTCTTTGAAGGGTAAAAACATACATACAGACCTTCAGTTGGCTGGGCCATCATTCTTTTGTCATGGGAAAGTATTGCATCTGGCTTACTTAAACATGGATGGTGCAATTTCTCGCCAATGATAATTCAAGCAGAACACAGAGTTTCAGATAGAAGCATGTTAAGGCAACTGGTGTCTTTAGACTTACATTGTGCAGCTTGTTGTTACAGTGAGGTTAGAATAAACAAGCCTTCTCTCTGACATCTGTCAAAGTGAATTATACATCTCGACAAGACCTGTAGAAGTCTCAGTTGTTTTTGGTTCAGGGCTCTGTTGTGTGTAATAATAAGTCATGCTTTTAAGTGCCTGAAAGATACAACACGTGCTCTAGTGAAAAAAACAAAACAAAGAAAAACGTACTGCAGCTGCTTCCTACCTTCAGGTAATGCTGCATGCATGTTGTGTCTGTGTGTGTGTGTGAGTGTGTGTGTGTGTGTGTGTGTGTGAGTGTGTGTGTGTGTGTGTGTGTGTGTGTGCTCAAAACAAACTTGAAGTTGATAACCACAAATCGGCTTTGCGCTAGTAGCATCGCTGTGCCTGATCTGCTGCAGGTTACAAACAGACTGTTAGAAAAGTTAACTCATAGTCAGAGGACTGAGGGCTGCGTTAGCTTAGAGCTATGCGTCCATCGGACAGTATTCCAGCCAGCTAACGGTTAGTTAAACTGTCTGCAGACTGGGTAAAGGGGCTAGCTACTGCAACTAATGCTTTTGTTTCGGTGGTGCGGATATGCATTTCTAAGTCACCAAGCCTCACAGCTATCACGGCGAATAAAACTAAATTAATAGCGTGTGTCACTGTCACTGTGGGAGGCAGAGGAATAAACAACTAACAGAAACGTCAGGAGACAGCAGCAAAGAGATAGAGACTCCTGAAGCTGAGCTCCAGTAAAACAAATAAAAGATCAGAGCAGCTTGTAATAACAGTCACATAAGTAATGAAGGTGAGAACTATGAGTGCTTGATCATCTACTGCACATTTGATTTAAAAGCAGATCAATGAGCCACTCCATGTGTATTGTTTATTGGCAGTGGGGGAAAAGTACTCAGACATTTAAATAAAGAACAAGTCGTCATATCAAAGTGTTAAGATACTACAAGCAAACTCCCAATAATAGCAAAAATAATGCAAAATATAAAGCGAAAATGATTAGAACCAAAATATTCTTAGCATCATAACTTAAGGTAGCCTACTCATTGTAAGTGTTTTTTTCATAATTTTATATTTAATATGACTCAATTATAATTATTGATGCATAACTGTATACATTATTTGTTTCCAAATAGTTTTAACTACTTTATATACTGCTAGGGGTTTCTTTAGAATGCTTTTCCTACACTGCAAAGCTGCTAACCAAAGAACATTTAATAGAAGTACAATCCCCTCCACTGTAATATAGTGGATCAAGTGTGAAGTGAAATAATCTTGAATCTAGAATTACAGAAGTAAAATACAATATCCTTAAAATGACACTGTTATTTTCAGTTCAGTGCTTTCCACAACTGATTTTTGAATGACCCTGTAACTAAGTCTAAGTGGCTGGTGAAAAATATTTTGGCTGGTAATTATTTTGGCTTACCTGCCATTGTCTGATAGACCAAAACATTAGTTTTAGACCCTGGTAGGAACACTGCAAATGACCTTGAAGGAATGACTTTGAAGTAGACACTGGTCTGCTTTATTTAATACCCAAAAATCAAAATTAACTGTCTTCACTTTTATTTCTGAATCCAAAAATCTAATAATTGTCCTTTCAATTTCTTTCAAAGTTTTGAAATTTAAATAGTCCAATTACTTCTTCAACTAAACACATTTCAACATTTGATGGATATGTAAAGTGTCATTATTGTACTATTTCACTTCTATCTGCTAAAGTGCCAGTCACTTGAAATATAAATGCATAGTGTCTGTTATATGCACCAAAATTGCACTCAGTTGAATTAATGAAACTCAGATCCAATCCGAGCAGCGAGGGACAAGGTCAAAGTCTAGGCTACCCCCTCTGAAATTGATTTGACACAGATTCATCCACATGGAGCAAATGTGTGTTAAAAAATGCATGATGCTTGATATTTTTATATTAGAAATGTTCCTGTTACGTTCACCTGTGGCACATAAAGTATATTTATATGTATGTATATATATATATATATATATATATATTATACATTGTTAGACAACAATACTTGTCTATTAAACTTGGATCAATTAAAATCATTATCATTATTATCTAAAAGTACCTCGCACTCGGGAAAGCCATAAAAGCGGAAGATCTGTCACATTTATAAAAGAAAACGAGTTTCTCAAACCAGACGCTGAAAGGCTTTAAAGCACACAAAGAAATGAGAAATGTATGGATTCAACTTCAAGCAATTGTAAAAATGAGTGAGAGGGAGGGGTCAGGATTAAGGTCTTTGAGTGTCATATTGTGAGCAGAGTGTGTAGTCAGTCACTTCTTAGATTTTGTGACACATCTTGGTCAGCCAAACATGTTTAAATGACAAATAAGAATGTGAGTAATACATTTCACATTTAGACATGAAATATGTAGAATAAATGATCCTGTTTGACATTGTTTACAGTTTTATTGTAATGAGTGTTTACTGTCTGTATAGCTTGTTCATATTCTGATTATTGGCATTTAGAAGACATTACAGATGACTGATAGGAATCAGCTGCAGAGGTGGTAATCCAAGGAAATCCAGCAGTCTCTATGTTTAATCTGTTTCGCTCAGCTCTGCTTTCCCCGACAGTGCAGAAATAGCTCTCTTTTTCTCTTCCCCAGACAGATCCTTTTTGACAAAATTCAGAATGATGGATCTAGAAATATCTTTAACATTACCTCATTTGTTGTTTTGTAATTTCTGGCAACAGATTGCCTACCAGTAAGACTGGAAGGAGCCGTTGCTTGCAGCGCCTCTGAGGCAGGATAGACGCAAATGTCCATTCAATAAATATTATAAATAATAACAGAAGCCTACTAATTTAATGAAGGGCAGCGCATTTATTGCAGTTAGACAATGTAAAACAATATAAGACATAAATTATAAATAAATAAAATATAAATGTATTTTCTTTTCTTTTTTGTCAAAAGGGGCAAAAGAGCTGAATCCAGGTTGCTGACCCCAAGGTTAGATTATGGCAAAATATTTTCTGTTGTTTAATATGAAAAAACTTCCTAGGGTGGGTTAAAAGTAACACAGAACAAGACATCGGTCTCCTTAGAAAAAGTCCAGTGATGTTTGGGCATACATCGGAATCCAACCCTACCGGTGCCAAATATATCAGTTTCTGATATACAATCTTTCAATACTATCAATACTATCTTTCTACAATGCCATACCAAGGTTATATAGCACTGTTAATGAAACTGATAAAGCCACTCTCTTTTTGCATAGGACAAACATGTCCTTCGCAAATGTTGGTTTTCACAACTTTTGAATTAGGATGATATAACGATCTTGCCATACCTGGTCAAAACCCTATGGTGGCACTACAGAAAAAAATAGCAGAAAAAAGGTTACAAAGAGTTATCCTCTGGGAACCATGAATGTCAGTACTACATTTCAAGCCAAAGCTTGATTTGATTTTACAGTCAGCCTGAATTAAAGTGTTGGACCACCTGACCACTGACATCCCTAGGCTTCAATATTTCTGCTATAACATAAAGCAGACACTTGCAGTATATGCATTCAACGTAAGGTTTGATAAGGTCACATGACTGCCTTGTGAAAAAATAACCATATGACTGCAGTATGGTTGATTTGGTCTAGATGAAGTCGGACATATTGTATTATTTTATTCTTACTGTGAGTAATGTAATTCAAAAATGGAACACATTTTGACCTCCACCACAGCTTAGCTGAACATACAATGGCACAGACTTACTCTGAGGCTTGGACTGTAAATAAACAACTTCATCACGAGTAAACTCTGAGGAGATCAAATGCACTTTGACAGGCAGGGCTGTAGCCACAGGAAGCCTTCCAATTTTTGAGACTCTATCACAAGCAAGTGCTTTAACTGACAGTCAGAGCCCAGGCAACAGGCCTACGATTGTCACGAATGTGGGATATACAGAGCCCAACATCAACTCTTTCTAATCCACACTGAGCGCCGTTGCCTCTGATGCAGGATATCAAAAGTGCCTGTTGTGTTCCTAGAAAATTGGAATTTAAAAGTGAGGCAGCTGTGTCATCAGCTTCTAAAGGTTTCTGGAGCCAATGTGGTAACCTTGTTGGTCAGGTGAGAAATTGATCTTTAGAAATAAATGTTCTTTAAACCTCCATTGGACATTAAATGCTAAAACATATTGTACCATGTAAAAACAAAGGATGGATAACATTTTGTGGAAAATTATCCTTTTTTAAAAAACACTATTTGTTATTCAAGTTTGGACCACAGGATGCAACCTGGAAGGAATCCTGTGGTCTCATGATCCACGTTAGGCAGAACTGGAGTCCACATGCCAAACATCTGGGCATGTGGCATCCAGCCACTCAGCTAATGGCAGGCCAGATATCCAGCCTGTCTTTGATGTGCAGACAGGGATTACAGTGGTCCCCTGCGCTAACTGTTAATAACCTAGGATTGAGGGAGCATCGTATCATCTATAATCTTTATTGAACTCCATCAGAAAAAGAATAGGAACAAACAAAGAACAGAGGGAACTGGAATAACTCATGTGAGATACCACTTCAAGCTCTTAAGTCACCATGCTAAATATAGGAATACTTATCCGTATGAAATATAAATGCTTTATGAGCAAGGATGTGCAGCTGACTGAAATATGTTTACTTACTCATTTGTTATTCAGTTTCTGCATGAATGTGTGTTTGTAGGATAAAGGATGAATAGGCATGTTGAGTTATTGTTTAAAATTAAAATGAGGACCAGACCACCGGAATTGCAATCAATGAAATTGATCATCAACTCTATCTGTCCCCTCCAAATACACTGTGACAAAATATGATAATTTTTCTCTGTAGAAAAACTGTCTATTGTGACTTTGGTCAGAGTCAGTCAAGGACAGGATCAGTGGTTTGGAGTTTTCAATTCCATTTGCAAGTCCTTTGTTCCATTGCTGCATTATCTCCTTCTTTAACTCAGCCATTTGAGCGGACTGTGATGGGAGGCCAAATTAAACAGGGTGTGTATAGGTGTGCAGTTTGAACCTCTGTGTCTGCGAAAAGTCCTTTTGGCTTTGGTTAAAGCGTCAGCAAAGTCTAATGGACTGTAAGATTTGCATGTGAGTCAGAAAAACTCATCATACTTTTTTTATTGGGTTGATTTATGTTGAACATGAATCTCCATGCTCATAAGTGTTACACCTTTGAGTGAAAAATATTATTTGTTGTACTCACTACAAGGGAAAGGTTTAGATAAGTTAGTCTGTAAGTGAATAAGTAACTGCCATTATTGCACCATCTTGTGAATAAAGCAAGTGTTACATGTCATCAGGAGTCCCAGGATATTAGACATGTTACACTGGAGGAGAGGGAAATAAAAACTATTTGCTTTATCTCTTGAACCAGCTGCATTTTCTAAGTATTTGCAATCACAGGTATTTGTATATGTTGATACATGTGCGCAGTTATGAAAACCTTGTCACAAAATGACAAGAGCTTGCAGCTGATATTTATTTTCATCGGTATCTCTCCCGTATCCCTGAAGGGACACCGTATTTCATATTGATGATTCATGTCAAAAGATAGTAGATCCTGCCTTTCCTCCCTGGTAGTTTCATCAACCTTAACATGTGGCTCCTATCCAAGAGATATCATTTCCCCAGAGCTCCATGGAAAAGAAAAACAACCACGCAGGTGTCTTGGTTATGATTAATACTGAATAAAAGTTTGGCCAGGTAACTGTGACGGTGTTTCTTCAGTGGGAGTAGGGTGAAAGTGTTTGGACTGAGTGGAAGAGACGAGCAGAGAGTGGTGCAAGATTGAGAGCTCAGGAAATACATTATTTTGTTAATGACAGCGGTACCTTAATTAAACCTGAATATCTAAATGACTGCGAAAAACAACATCGACAGTTTAACAAATGCCTTAGGCAGGACTGTTTGCTGGTGCAGTGCCGAGGGCAGATTTCTCTCTGATCAGAACTGTGCGCAAAAAGCGGTGAGACAGAAAAGTGAAGCATATTTTGCTCATGTATAGCAGGAAGCACGCTCCTTGTTACTTGAGAGCCCCATTAGCTCATGCATCCAGTATGACTGTACTATACTTCTCTCTTCTGAGCCATGACCTCAAGCTCTGAAGAGGAAGAAATAGCCTCACATTTTTCAGTAAACCACCAAAGGGCAAAAAACATAACCATAGCGCTGTTCTGGGGTTTGATGGGGATGATCCTAAATGACTCAGATGAGACATAGTTTGCAGAAACCCATGAACATGCAAAGGATAATACATACTTGTGTTGTCAGCTCATTTTTCAGCTAGAATAAAGGGTTTGGGTTTGGAAAGGGTTAAAGATACCGTGTCAAGAAAATCCAAACCCTAGTAGACTAATTAAAACGGATAAATTGATAATTCAAACTGTTGTTCCAGATGGAGCACAATTAATAGGAACTACTCTGTATGGCTTTTAAGGTCAAGAATTACTACCATTTTGGGTCGACCCAGGAGCATGCTCTAACTGCTGGAAATGATTTATCTCAATTACACATAAAGACTGATTAGGGACCTGCCTCACTGCAGTGATTCAAATGAATTATCCCCATTATGACAGTAGTTTCTAATCACACTTATAAAACAGCACCTTTATGGGCCCATGGCTGGGATATTAGTGCACACTACACTCATAGGAAGCTTTCGCTTCACTGAGGATGCTGAATGTGGTGGACTGTTCTATTTGTGAGTTCCTGTATTGTGCCAAAGAGCCTGTCCATTTTCAACCTCTTTTTCAAGAGCATCTCTCACTGCTCCATTAGCTGAGAATGCTCGGATATGCAGGGTGTAGCAAGGGGGGGTGAGCGGCGGGGGGGGGGGGGGGGGGGGGGGGGGGGGGGGGGGGGGGGGGGTATGGGAATACTAACATTTGAAGAGAGAGAGGTTTGCTGAGTGCACTATTCTGACTTTGGTGCTCCACTTATCTGTGATGCTCTGTCGGAGAAAACCAGAAAGAGGGCAGCAAAGGCAGAGAAGAGATGAGTCAGAACTCCTACACTAATGACTAAAACAAGCCCTGCAGGTTCATATCAGAGTGTATCATTTAAATGTATGTTTTAACGTCATAAGGGAGAAGAGAATAAAGAGGATGTAAACCTAAACATGTTGATGTAAGTTCACCACCTTTTACTGTGCACCTAATGCCGTATTTGAGAATGCACACAGTGGGTGAGTTTGAAATTCAATCAGAGAAGGTTATTTTCTGTTGTTATTATTTTGTCTGCTGGGAATATCCAGCCATCACTTGCAATTCTTATGAACATTTGAATATCATATTCATTAAACGTGTCATTCTGCCCAACCACAGAGCTAGACCATGATAACAGCCCACTGATTACACAATATTTACCTCACTTTGGCTCTATTAAATAAGCAGTGAAATCGCAGCACTCAGTTGTGTAATGAAGGTTTGAACTGATTCATAATAACTGTAATGTCCTGAAAGGCATTCCAAAGATGCATTGCAGTGCTGTGTTTAGAGGCTGACATTGAGATGGAGGTTAATGGCGCAAAACGTGTGTGCCTTACATTCCCGTCTGCAGTGTTATGGCATCATGTCTGAGCCTCTTCTCATTTCACCAAACAAGATGTAGTATGAGTTTATGTCACCTCTTGTCAGTTTTTCAGACAGGTTTGCAGAGTTCAAACTGTACTTTTTTTTTCTAACGTTGACCTTAAAAATGTTAAAAGATCTTTGCGACCTTTTTATTAGCCTTGTGTTTTCTGGTGGCTCACAGGAGCAGAATATTATGTTTCCTTTGTGTGGTCTTATTGCAATGTGTTAAATGTGTTTTCCGTAGCATTTCATTAAGTACACTGAGTTAAAACATTGCATTGGGTACATGTATTTTTGTATTTTTAGTACCTAAGTAATGGGGGCATTTATTAATTGACGATTAACAACGATATTACCTCTTATTTCTTGCTGGGCAAAGATGATGACACTGTCTCAGCAAAATATAACATTTATTGTCATAGCAAAAAGTAATTTTTATGTTTTCAAGAAGAAGCATTAAAGCATGAAACCATTAAACTGCACCTTCCATAGTTTAGGTTAGTATTTAATATCATAAGCTCTATCCTGCTTTTTCAGTTCGACCATCAGAATAAATCAGTGTGACTATGGTGCGGAGTAAAATTGTGAACAAAGACAGTCTTATCTGCATTGGGAATGTAGTCAAACATTACAAATTGTATATCTGGCCAAGAAGGAAGATTTGGCAAGCATCCCCTGATGCGAATGGTTCCAAGGAAAAAAACGAGACACATAATGTAAATCGTCAGTTCATGTCACATTGTGATTTGAGCCTTTTTGCTTGTAGGTGGTAACGAAGCCATTACATCAAGAAATGCTCTTTCTTAACCTTAAACCTGCAGAGCCCCCTTATGGTTTTCAACTGCCAATCATTACTCTGGCATATTCTACCACCTTCTTTAAATTAATTCAAATCCTCCCTCCTCATACTCAAAGAACTATCTGGTGACATGCAGCCCGCCTGAAAATGGATGTCCTCTGGAGTGCACTGAAGTGATTCCTGCTGGTTATTTAAAAGGAAAAGCGGCATGCTTCTGTCAGATCAGGGTCATAAACAGGGTGTTTGAGGGTTTACCCCACCTGGTATCATACATTACACTGTAAGAGGTTGGTCTCTAAATGCATAAAGCATGGAGAGACATTTTTGAAAAAAAAAAAAAAAACATGTGTAAAAGATACATAATGAATAGGCATTTAAAACGGTAATGCTATAATTGTTGAGATACGATATGTCCATGTATTATCAACTCAGGCACCTTTACAAAATGGTTATTATAGCTAAAGGCCTATAGTACACGGAGGAGACCTCAAAATGTTCAACAGTGCAAACACAAGACATCCTCTATCTCTGGATTTGTAAATAAACAACAACAACCTTAAATGGAAAGCTTAAAGCAAAGCTGGAATCCAACTCCAGTGCAGGCACAGTAGCCTACATATAATAAATGTTATCTATCGAGTAGAATGTAGCACTAATAGAAATGCCTTATTAAAATGAAAGGGTAGCATAGTTCTTTTCCCCAAGATTGCGAAAAAACAATGTTTTTTCTTTAAATAAGGTTATAATCATACAGACTTCTTATACCATGGTAAACGATGGTATAGAGATATACCACACGCAGGTAGCTCATGGTAAGTCTACCTTGAATGGTTATGACATTATCTGTTAATCAAATCTGCGATGGAGAAATTGAATGGGATTGTTACTTCCTGATCCACACTGTTGAGCTCTATTTGACGATTTGACGGAGTTAAGCAGGCTGTCTAAAGAGGGTGGCGCGAATTCATTTTGGGCGTGTTTGACTTTATTAAGATAGTTACTGTACTTGGTGCACAATCTTGGCATAAAGCCAGACACAGAGTGCAAAAATGTTGGATTATGTTGCTAGATTATGAATTGTTTTTGGAGCAATATGAATGAAACAGATTAGAGCTTTCTGTCCCTTTGAGAGCCACAGGCCGGCTTGTTGGTATTGACGCAGCAGATTTTATTCTTTATTCTTAAATAGACCAAACTCCAGCCAGCTCATTTGACTTGTCTCCTTGTACTGTGCCGCTGAAAACACACAACATACACAGGACACTATGACACATGTTGATAGATAGTTTAAGTTACATTAAAGTCAAGCATTCCCACGACATCAGTCACGATCAAAAAGACACAGCGAACAAGTCACAAAAGCGTTTACTCATTAATTATTAAAACACTTTGACACGATGGAACAGGATCTGTGTTAACTAATGTTCTGTGAGCTCAACATTTATTTACTTATTTTCTCTGCTGGAATCATCGGCTGTGTTCTCTAATGTGTGCATAAAGAACGCTGGACAGTATGTATCAGTATCTGTGTATAATAGTGTCGGTGGCACTCTTAATTATGTAAAGGATTAATGATAAATCCAACTCTGTAGCATGAGAGCATGTGAGCTTTTGCACGTGTTTCTGTGGGTTAGACTGAATGTGCAGTGAAGTGAGTGAGCATAGAGAAGAGCATGGAAACAAAGAGAAACGAAAGCTTTCAATTCCCAGCCTTCAAAACAATTCACATCTTCATTTGAATTTATCAACAAATGCTCTGATATTTAACTGTAGTGTAGATGTGTTGTTATAGCAATAAGTAAGGTCTTTTTACCTGTGTCTCGAGACAACACTTGTTATGAGTTGACGTGATACAAATAAAGATTGATCGATTGATTGATTGGTTGATTGATTGATTGATTGGTTGATTGATTGATTGATTGATTGATTGATTGATTGATTGATTGATTGATTGATTGGTTGGTTGGTTGGTTGATTGGTTGATTGGTTGATTGATTGATTTATTTATTGGTTGATTGATTGGTTGATTGATTGATTGGTTGATTGGTTGGTTGATTGATTGATTGGTTGGTTGGTTGATTGGTTGATTGATTGATTGATTGGTTGGTTGATTGTACAAACGAGCTCAGAAGGAGTTTGTCGTGAGCTCGCGATGTAGGCTCATCTTTCTAATGCTTAAACAGCAGGAGCATACTGCATCACAGACTTTAGACCAGGTTTTTGGTGATCTAAGGCGCATTCGATTTCTGCCTTTTCTTACCTCATATTAAAACAAACACACCTATTTGCTATTTAAACAATGCAAGTGTACTGTTCTTTCTATGTGTTGTACTTCACAAGTGTTATAGAATAGAATAGAATAGAATTACTTTATTGATCCCAAACTGGGAAATTGTGGATTCCCAGTTTGGGATCAATTTCCCTGTTAACATAAATAAACAGCCAGCCGAACTCCTTTTCAAGAGCCAGGAAGTGAGCATGCTTGCTCCTTTAATGACTTCTTCAATGACAATGAATCGGAGTGAAACTAGAAAAGAAAATACAAGCTGCATTTAGTAGTTGACTATGAAACAATAGTAGAGTGTAAATTTACATTAAACTCCTATAAACTTAGAATAAATGTACATAAAATGTATCAATATAGATTATCAAACATGTAAACAACAAGTTAGACTTACAGCCATTCTGAAGGATTCACACCAAGGATGACTTTGGATTCAACATGGAAACCCATACAGACACCACCATCCTTCTCTGTTTACCCACTTCCTACTTCCTGTTTCCTGCTTCCTGTGTCTTCACAGATTTCAAAATAAAGGAACAATAACCTTTTATTGAAACGACAATGAAACTTTGTCCTTTAACATATAAAACACATCAAACGCATACAGTACAAATGCTTCTGTGCCAGCTCCTCTGCATAGGGGTCAAGTTGACCCTCAGGTTTTTTTAAAGTAAAATGCTTAATTGACTAGGCCTGACTAAGGGTTTACATAGTCAAGCCTGATTCATCAGATTTTGCCTATAGTCGACGGACAGTCGAAAGTTTTGTTAAAACATGTTTAGCTTGGGGGCAGCACTCTCTGACGTCACCTCCGCGCCTCCAATAGGAGGGAAGATCAGATCACAACAAACAGTGTCACACTTTCCTGAGCTCTAGTTTACAGACCTGCCGGCACATTGGAGAGAAATCTCTAGTTTGAAAAGAAATGTCCAACAGTTTGGGCATACCAGGTGTGTTAAAAACAGCAGCAGAAATGTGTGTTGTGCTTGTGAAGCGGTCGCTCCTGGACGAGCCTAAAGTCTCCCAAATCCTGTCGTGCCCTGATGATTTCATGAACAGACACCCTCTCCTTCTGTGCTGCTTGTCTCCTCCTCTTCAGCAGTTAGTGGACAGAAAGCCGTTGCTTTTCGGTCGTGTGTCTGTACCCTTCTGCTCTACGCCCTGCTACGCAGCATGCATCTAAAAGGCCCTTAACTCTGTATTAATTTGACCTTATAACGATATTACACATGTCGAATACAGCAGACACACTTATATTGTGTGTGGGTCAGACCAGTGACAAACAAATGTCTTTGAACTTACCATTTGTAGATTTGTAGACTCTCCTGATCATAATATTCTCACCAAAAATGATTCAATAAAAGATTGAATGCAAACACATTACATCCATCACGATCCACTAAACGGTTCAGAAAACTCTGCTATCCCACTGACCTTTTTCTGACACTTGATAAAAGCCTGTAACAGCCAACTGTGCTGATGACTGACATCTCTTGTAGCCAATGAAATTCTCTTAACATGGATACGCTGCTTCTATCAATAATAGAAGGGTCATTTCTTCATGCACACACTAAGGAGATACCAAGATAGGCTATAGTCATGAATTATTTGGAGAAAACAGATCAATCTATGTAAAATTACTATTTAACACCCTCATATAGCTGGAATGGAATTATCTAAGTGCTCAACTATGAGACTGGCAGTCGACTGAGGCTCTGATGAACAAATCATTGAGTACTCGGCTATATGGGGTCAGCTTTAGTGTTGACTAGAGCCTCTTGAAGAAAAGTATCCCTTTTTAGTATCTGTTTCAGCTTTTCAGCTAATTTATGCTAAAGCTAAAAAATGTGAAGCCTTGTCAGAAAAATAACTAACCGTACTGGTGACCCTATACTGGGTGGGGCTTGAGGTTTACTGCCTGCTGCAACTGAATCTCTGAATGTGAGGCAGTAAAGCAAAAATAAAAATAACAAGTTATACAGTCTTTAAAACAAGTATAAAATGTGATCTAATAGTCTTCACATTTTCAGTCTTAATTGAATTTTGGGGCAAACACAATTTCATTACACAAGCAAGTTTCCACGTTCACCGGATAGTAATATCTTATGAGCATGGAAACTTGGGAATGTCTGACATTTTGCATCCGAGGGCCAGTTGCAAGTTGCTGCAAGCTTTGCCAAGCTGTCAATCCAGACTGGAATCATAAAAATGACAAACGGAGGAGCAGAGTATTAATATTTGAATACAGTACATACATCAGATAATCCATAATATTAAGGACATATTAGGACAATTATTTCACAAATTCAGGTTTCTGAGAAAATCTAATATAAAAAACTCAAGTTAAAAATCTGAACTTTAACATGTGCTTTTATCCATTCGCTTAACAATTTCAAAGTCTTGAAAATGGATTGATTTTGTATAGACCTCTGAATTACAACCTACTGAAGGCATTAAATGTAAGAGTCATTAACTGTTGTTGTTAACAGCTTGACGTACTCGGAGGAGTACAAAACCTCTTTCATTTGTTTTGTAACTGCTGTGCTGCTGCACTGTTTCTGCTTGTCAACAGCAGTGCCAAGTCCCCCCTTGGGAATTGCCCAAGTCAGCCTTGTTACCTTTGCTAAATTTGGTGCGAGATGTAACAAGAGAAAAATGCTCCATCAATCATGTTGCAGATGCAGAGAGGGAGAAGTGGGGGTTCAGAGTCAGAGAAATAAACCAGTGAAAACTCTGCCAACAACCATTTCCTGCGTGAGATGATGGGAAAACTTTGCTGAACTCTCTTGGGACTTCATTTGTGAACACGCCTGCGTCCTCCAGAGCCCAAAGTTTTAGAGCGGAACCTAGGCACTTGGTCGGGGTGTTTTTGAGCATTTCTAAAGTGAAATCCTCCTTTCCCTCTGTTGCCTGCTCCATCAGATAAAGTCTGCCTGCCAAGGCTTAAGTGTGTCAATGAACAGGGATGGGGTTGGTGGTGGGGGATCAATGATAAGTGCAGCTTGCCTCTTTAACTACTCCACACAAGCCAAATAGAGATTAACCCATTTCAACCCTTATAACACATGTCAGTCAAAAGTCCCTTGAATACTCCTCTAAGAAGCCCCCTACCCCAACTTTGCCTCCCATTTTTCATGGAAAGAGGCTATCACACTCACTTGACAGATGCTGCAATGGACATAAACAATGATGAGTGGTTATCGATACTAACTATACACATTTTCACCACATCAGAGCCTGAACTCAGCCATATTTCTTTGTATCTAATTTATTTACCATGTCATAGAAGCCATCACTCCTACACCTTATGTCCCTTAGAAATAAAATGTGAAGTACTGTAGATGCCATGACAGACAGACTTTGCTAAATTGTTGCTCTAAAAAGTGTATGCCATCTCACCTGGTGAGATTTGTCTTGCTACTGATGTAATTAATCCCTATTCTACAAAGCAGACAGACAGACAGACAGACAGACAGACAGACAGAGAGGGAAAAATGTACCTTCTTTCATAGTCCACATGACTTGACATAACTGTGAATCAACTCAGACATTTTGTTTTTCCTGCTTGTAAAGTCACCTCACTAACATGATTTTCATCAAAGATTAAAAAATCAACATCAAAGTCTCCCAAAATGAAGGATGCTGAGCACAGAATGCAGAACAAGCAGCTAAAGTGCATGGACCAGGCAATTGACCGGTTCATATTTTATTCCTACCAATCTAGGGCTTTGAAGACAGATGCACTTGCATCTGTAATGTAAAGAAGAACGTTCATTTATTCAAAGTGGAACCACAACTGAAGTTTCTGCCAGTTAAAAGGAAGTTTTTTCTTGTAACTGTAACTTTGCTAACTGTTGCTAAGTGGATTAATGTTGGGACTTTGTAGATAATATTAAAATGCATACAGCCTAGCTCTTATTAGTGTGTTGAGATAAAATAATATTTAAATTTCCAGCAATACAACAAAGATTGATGGATTAACTAACTCTGTGACGTGTTAACTGCACAATGTATTTCAGTCAATCAGTTTACACGCACAGTTAACTTGAGCTCTACGGTTACAGCTTGATTTGACCATTTGATTGGAATACTCGTGCCGCTGTACAAGCACCGGGAAAGAATGGATTTGACAAATATTTCAAACTCCAGTACAGAAGGTGGCGATGTGCCCCCTTTCTTCTTGCCTAAGTTAATCAATCCACCACATCATTACACATTTTCTGCTCTTGAAGTGTAAAAGGAAAACACAAAAATGTTCAAATGCTCCAACGTTAAGAAATCTGAAGCTTGATTGGCTAGTCGCTTAGACTGCTGAGTAATGGTGGGATTATCACTGCCTGGAGAGGTCTAGTGACCATGCTTTTGTAATTAAATTATAACTAAAAAACTAAAATATTCAATTTATGTTAAAATAGTTGGCATTTATTTAGGTGGTGATGGCATTCATCCTTCAGGTCTGAGGTCTTTATGTTAGGCCAACAATACCCTTTTTGTTTGCATTTAGGTCACAGATTTGTCCTTTAAAACTTCACCACAGGAGATTACTGAGTTGTAAGATGGATATTTACTGCAGTGCAGCAGTTTAGATGAAAAGCATACAGTGGGAAGCTGTGTCCCACAGGGACAGCTCCTCTGATAGGTGGTGACATGATATCTCTTTCAAAGCTGCCTCTCTCCTATTGTCATTTGTTTTCATTTGAAGGAAGATTAAAGAATATTTTATGCCTTTTGAAATTTCAGTGGGATTGTAGCTTTATTGAGCAGCATTGTGAAGGGATTGCGCTGTGTGTTGGGAATTCATACAGCTTATCAAAGTCCATAAGGGACTGAGCCAGCAGACTGCATCCAGAGATATGCGGGTAATATTCAGTATCTCAGATTCAGCTTGTTTATTTGCTTTGTATCTCTTCCTCATTTCAGTGCACAAGTAGTGGAATCTTTTCACAGCCCGAATGTGGATTGTTATGTTTGTGACAGCATATATGATAGGATCCTATTCTCTTCCAGGTTTACACCAGATATGGAAAATGTTACACGTTCAATGGTAACAAGACGACATCCAGGAAAACCAAGCAGGGTGGAATGGGAAACGGCCTGGAGATCATGTTGGATATACAGCAGGATGAGTATTTGCCCATCTGGAGAGAGACAAGTAAGCCTTCAAACTATTTGTCCAATGCAATCCCAATATATGCTTCAGCATGAGATACCTCTACTGGGTCTTAAATAAAAATAATAATTATAACTGTGCCTTAATCTCTGACTCTCATAAAGCACGTTTGATTGTCTTTTTGCAACCTGTAAGATTTGAATTGTGAATGGAAATTCTTGAGAGAAAAAAACAATGAGATTTGTGCCTGCATTGTAACTGAATTAAAATCCCCACTGGCTTATGATTTAAAACACAACTGAAATATCGTTTGTAGTTAGAGCAGTACAAACGATGAAATGAGGCAGCCATCTGAAATTCCATTGTCCTCGTTCTTTTGCACGTGCTGTTTCATCTTGAAGATGAGACTTCCCTGGAGGCCGGTATCCGAGTTCAGATACACAGTCAGGACGAGCCTCCCTACATCCACCAGCTGGGCTTTGGTGTCTCTCCGGGCTTCCAGACCTTTGTTTCATGTCAGGAGCAGAGGGTAGGTCTTCTTCATCACAGTACACCTTCCCTGCAACCCTCACCACCACCAGATAACTGTTGTCTCTGCTACCATTTGCCTCTGGTGGTTTACACAGGGCTCTAATAAATCTCTGTGTGCTTAGCTGACCTACCTGCCCCAGCCCTGGGGGAATTGCCGCTCCACCGGCAAAGAAAAGTTCCCAGGATACGACACATACAGCATCAGTGCCTGTCGTTTGCTCTGCGAGACCAACGAGGTGATACAAGTGTGCAATTGCAGGATGGTGCACATGCCTGGTAAGAACAACTCGTATTCACACTTGCACAGAGCCCAATTGTTGACAAAAAAAATATTTGCTTATGAATTTAAAATGCACAGCACACTTATAATTATCACATGCTTTTTCTTGAGTTCATTCATGTTTTTCATGTTGTTCTACTGACAGATAGCCTAATATGTTCATGGAATAAAAATGACCCTCACTACAAAACAACTCGTAATTTTTTCCCCACGTGAATAATTCTAGCAACTATAATTTCAGCTGCTCCATGCCTGACCTTGATGCTTGATATCTGGAGTGGAATGCTCTTCAGTAGTGCAGGCAGCTCATGGGCCAGGCACTTTTGGGACTACATAAAAGTCTCAATGAGTATTAGATCCTCTTGTTTGTTCATATCATTGTTGTTCCTGCTTTTTCTTGTGTTATGTCATCACTGGTAGGGGGTTTGCTGGCAGCTTTTAAGTTGCAGCCCTTCTATAATATAAAACTGATGAAGGGGGAT
This sequence comes from Labrus mixtus, assembly GCF_963584025.1. NCBI lineage: Eukaryota > Metazoa > Chordata > Actinopteri > Labriformes > Labridae > Labrus > Labrus mixtus. The sequence continues at coordinate 20,908,885 of NC_083624.1, forward strand.
TTGATAGACTGTTTGAAAATGTTAAAAATGTAGAAAAAAAATGAAACAACCAATAAACACACAAGAGCTAATGGCACTATGCAACAGAGTTAATTTATTTTGTGTAATGTTACACAACATTGTTTATTATTGTCATAAAGTGAGGAAAGAAATTGCTGAATGAAGATGATTTTTGTAAATATGAGCGGAATTATCATGAAGCAGAAAAGACTAGTGTTTTCTGTCTTTGTTCAGCTATTGAATCTCTTAGTAGTGGTGGTTCTGACTGACAGTACGAAAGGAGTATGGACAGCTTGTATGTCATCATGGCCTTCTGAAAAGAGCCTGAAAAGTGCAGATGTTAGAGGTTGTTACATTTGAAATCGAGACAGGAAACCTATTTTGCAAGGTACACAGTACAGATGACACAGCAGACTTTATTTAGCTGCAAATGAAAATATCTCTCAGTGAACTACAGAATTGAAGACATCTAATCTAACATAGAAACAACTTATTTATATAGATTTTACCCATACATCTGTAATTGATCTGATGCAGTCACACGGCTATAAAATACCACTGTGGTCCCCAGGTAAGGTATTTAAATATCAGTTACACATCTTAAACATTCTTCACAGGCTATAATTAGAAAAGCAACAAGGAGGTCTGGTCCTTAGAGAGAAATGTCAGACTAATCGTTTGATCAGGACAGCCTGTGAAACCAACAAGTTTCTAATCAGTTGTGTGCTCTGCAGGTTAAAGTGCCTGCCTCACTGAAAGATTGTGATCGTATACATTTTAGGCTCACGAGTTTGACAAACTAACCAACTGATCACTTTAATTCTAGTTTCAAACACATGCACACCAATCTTATAGCAAGGGTACGAATACAAAAAAAAACACAATTAAAAGGCCTTCAGCTCACAAATCAGCTGTCTAGAGGAAACAGATTTTTGATTGAGATCCTTTTTGATTGAACAAGAATAAAGGGCATTAAAGGACTTAAGTGAAAATCATTTTCTAAATTTAAAATCACAAGAGCGCTTTAAGAAAGAAAGGTGGTTAGAAAGCAGCAGAAGCACTATCATATCTATTATCAGATATAATACATTCATAAAAGTGTGAATAAAATGTATTGTTGTAACTTTGCAGAAATAGCTTCAAATTGTTCCAAAGAGCTTTTGGTTCATAAGATAGGGGAGCACGAGGTTACAGCATCTACAACAACATTGAGGCATGCCAATGAAACGTTAAAGCTCATGGTCTCAAGCAATTTATGTTCGTTTTCTTCTGTAGTGTCTATAGCCAAAGCGACACTGTTACAGTGTGCTGCTCAGCATTTTATTTACTGTAATAAAAGCTTTTGGAAGAGGAGAATTGATGTTTGTAATCCATTTCATTTTAACACTCACTTTAATTATGAAAATGAAATGTCAACAATCCTATTTAAATTTAATAAAATCCACCATGCCTGAACACATTCCAGGGGCGGCTGTGACTCGGGGTTTGAGTCCGTCTCCTCTCAGCCGCAAGGTTGGGTGTTCGATCCCCTGCTCCTGCAGCCACTATCCGATATGTCCTTAAGGGAAGGAACTTAACCCCAAGTTGCTCCCGCTGCTTGGCGGCGGCGTGTGAATGTGAAAGAATAAATGAGTTAATACTGATGGCAACCTCTGCCATCAGTTTGTGAATGGGTGTGGATGGGTAGGTGTGACCTGCGATGTTAAAGTTATTTTCGAGTCAGAAGACTAGAAAGCACTACACAAGCTGAAATCCATTTAATTATTTACATTTGTTCACAAACTATTGCCTTCGGCCTTTTGCGTGTGGTTGTGTCTCCTTTTAAGTCACTGAATCATAGTTTTGTTCATGTTGCTCTTCTATTTCACAGCCACTAAGTACGTGTTGGTGACATGTGTAAGCATCCAAAGTATATTCTTTTTAAAAGAAAAAGATTTCAGATGGCTATGGTTCTATATATTTTGGTTCATGAGTCTTGAGCTGAAGTATAGAAGCAGGCCGACTACTTAAATATTTTAAGTTGTTTGTATTTGTGGCTAGCAGACAAAGACACCACAGAGCTTTAGCTACCACAACACATAATCAAACACTGTCTCTTTTCTTCTGTCAGTAAGGTTTATGGTTAGTCATGTTATCTAAAAATTCAGCTTTTTAGAACTCACAGAGAAAAGTAATGACACAATTGTTTGTCAAACTCTATCACGAGCAGCTGACCCACTCCTTGGATCATTATGTCATTTTTCACTCTGCATTAATTAACACTTCTTTGTGAAAACATTACAACTCATGACCATTTCACAGACAATCACACCTCTGCCAATTTATTGTTCTGCTGATGAATACCTGCCATTAATGGCCTAGGAAATATGGCTGTTGGTGAGGATGTTACTCATTGATTGTTTTTTAAAGACTTTCTAAATATGCCTCACAGGTGAACACAGCATGGCCTATTTATCAGACGTCCAGGATGGCCCAGGCTCCATAGACGGACGTCATCCTTTGTGTGCCCACCTTCATTTTGGAGATAAATAATAAGCTGTGAAGTGTTGTTCACAGCTATGGCTCCTCATTGCAGCAGACACGGGTCACTGATCATTTTGTTTCTGATTGATCAGACTCATTTTCTGTTCTCCTCTCCAGGAACAGCTGATATCTGCCCTCCCAGTAAAATCACCTGCGTTGACAAAGCACTCGGTAAGAAACAATCCACCTTCATTTCTTTTCTCATTACATAGATTTCCCCCAAAGGGAAATGGAACATAATCAGTAAATATGATAAGGATTTTTTTTCTGTAATACAAATACCTTGAGGTAGACTTTATATTTTGAAATGACTTTCGCTCATTGTGATTCAGTCACTTTAGAGCATGATGGCTGTGCTGCCTCCATTGTTGAAACGTTAATATTAACCTGACACTCCATTCCTGCATCTGCATCCCCTCCCCCCTCTACCCTTAGCTGACTCCACTCACTCTCCTACAGCAGACATGAACAAAGGTGCCTTAGATTCAAAGGCATTTTGATTGCAGTAAAAATGACTTTTTTTATGGTCAATGCAGACGCATAATTATCATCTCTCAGCCAAATAGGCCAGAAATTTAATTATGTCTCTCTCAGATGAATTTAAACCCTATTTGAAATAGGGTTGAATGAAATCTTAGATATATCTTTTGAGAATGGCCAGTATTCTTGTCGGTCATATCCCTGTGAACAATAGTGTGAATAAATTCAGCCTGAATGAGAGGTGGAAATTTAGATTCTATTTATATTGTACAGGTGTTTTGTTCCAAAATCAGAATACCTCCTGCCAGATCAAAGATGCATTACACTGTGATCTTGCATACAAATAGTCTAATTGTTAAGTTTATAAAACATACAAGAAAATAATAATTACTTCTTTTAGTGTTCCCCTTCCCTGTCTTCGTCTGTACGCAATGCATTTGCAAGTTTAAAAAAAGAAAAAGAAAAAAAAAAGTCACCAGGAAAAGGCTTTCACAGTTACATACCTAATAATGTTTTATAGTTGGGATTGTGAATATGAATATATAAATGTGTAAGCAGTTCATATTTGCATATTAGCTTTGAGTAAGTCTAGGTATGTTTTTTCAATTAGGAGCATTTTAAGTGAGAAACTGAATTGCTGTGAATACAGTTGCTACAGTTGGTTTCTATTAATGATTATGGTGAGACTTAGACATAGTTTTGATATTACACCCACATTTAGTAGAGATGATGTAGTCAGTTTCTAATATGACCAATGCTAGAAATGTTTTTTATCCACTAAATTATGTTGTAAACCGTAAATAAATTATTTAAAGTGTGACATGAATTGGTTCCATCATAATTACTCGTACAAATGGAAGATTTACTAAGTACTAACGTTCTAAACATAAACAAGGTTACAATTGAAAATGCCCCATTACAAACTCTGCTGGAAACGTGTGTCCTGTAAGAACGGATTAACAGTTTACTTGTGGTCTTGTAGAATAGATGCTGAGCTGTTTACAGGATCTGTATCTGAAATGAGCCAACCAAGCAATAGGGCTGGGTATTTCCAACAACCTCATGATACAATACGTCTCGTGATTTACTGTACGTTGATTTTGAATGATGGCCGTGTCCTACAAATAATTCACTACAACAGCTATTCTATATTGCAGATACATATATTTAATAAACCTAGGAATTCAACAAACATATTCAGGTCCTCAGACATCCCAGAAATAAATTGAAATATTCTCTTTATAATCCCAGAGCTTTTAATATGTTCAAATATTATATTCTTTAGTGGTAAACTTAAAAAAGCTCCCTCTGTTGTCTCTCTCGCTTTTTGTACAGTGTGAAATATTTTGGTTTTGCTTGACTATATGAGTTACTTACATTTTCAAGAAAGTCTTGTTGCTTTACATCTGCAAACTACTGAAGCACCACAGTTTATGTAATAAAACGAGGAGTAGGGATTAAATGACATGACTCACACTCATTAAGCAGCTGCCCGGAGCCTTTTAACTTGAAAGCTTTATTCAGTGCTGGTTGGGACTGCACACGCTGACCCCGGGTATAGCAAGCTTCGCTGTTGTTGTTAGCGACTTTAATGTGTAGACGGAGCTGGGTCGTGTTGCTGCAGTGTTTTATCTTGTTTTTGCAAAGCTTGCAAATTGCATGACTCATGTCCAACTCCCTTCTTCCTGGTGGTAAAATCTTTGCTTTCAGTTTTGTCTTGTTTTGATAACGTTTCTCATCCATGCTCGTTTGTTTTGATGTGGAATGTGCCTTGCATCATGTAGTTCACTTCTACTGTCACCTATTGCTATTATTGTGAACTGCACCATATAGGCCAAGTTTACATAACTGCCATCACAGCTTTGCAGATGTATCGATACTGAAACATCTGCATCGATGCACGTATTGGTAGGAGTACATGACGATTCTCTTCGTTATATTATGTTACATAAGAGCGGGTAAAAGACCTTCCTCTTCATTATATTATGTTACAAAAGAGCGGGTAAAAGACCTTCCTCTTTGTTATATGTTACAAAAGAGCAGGTAAAAGACCTTCCTCTTTCTTATATGTTACAAAAGAGCAGGTAAAAGACCTTCCTCTTCATTATATCATGTTACAAAAGAGCGGGTAAAAGACCTTCCTCTTCATTATATTATGTTACAAAAGAGCGGGTAAAAGACCTTCCTCTTCGTTATATTATGTTACAAAAGAGCAGGTAAAAGACCTTCCTCTTCATTATATTATGTTACAAAAGAGCAGGTAAAAGACCTTCCTCTTCGTTATATTATGTTACATAAGAGCGGGTAAAAGACCTTCCTCTTCATTATATTATGTTACAAAAGAGCGGGTAAAAGACCTTCCTCTTTGTTATATGTTACATAAGAGCGGGTAAAAGACCTTCCTCTTCGTTATATTATGTTACAAAAGAGCGGGTAAAAGACCTTCCTCTTCATTATATTATGTTACAAAAGAGCAGGTAAAAGACCTTCCTCTTCGTTATATTATGTTACATAAGAGCGGGTAAAAGACCTTCCTCTTTGTTATATTATGTTACATAAGAGCGGGTAAAAGACCTTCCTCTTTGTTATATTATGTTACAAAAGAGCGGGTAAAAGACCTTCCTCTTTGTTATATTGTGTTACAAAAGAGCGGGTAAAAGACCTTCCTCTTTGTTATATTGTGTTACAAAAGAGCGGGTAAAAGACCTTCCTCTTTGTTATATTATGTTACAAAAGAGCGGGTAAAAGACCTTCCTCTTTGTTATATTATGTTACAAAAGAGCGGGTAAAAGACCTTCCTCTTCATTATATTATGTTACAAAAGAGCGGGTAAAAGACCTTCCTCTTCATTATATTATGTTACAAAAGAGCGGGTAAAAGACCTTCCTCTTTGTTATATGTTACAAAAGAGCGGGTAAAAGACCTTCCTCTTTGTTATATTATGTTACAAAAGAGCGGGTAAAAGACCTTCCTCTTTGTTATATGTTACAAAAGAGCGGGTAAAAGACCTTCCTCTTTGTTATATGTTACAAAAGAGCGGGTAAAAGACCTTCCTCTTTGTTATATGTTACAAAAGAGCGGGTAAAAGACCTTCCTCTTTGTTATATTATGTTACAAAAGAGCGGGTAAAAGACCTTCCTCTTCATTATATTATGTTACAAAAGAGCGGGTAAAAGACCTTCCTCTTTGTTATATGCTACAAAAGAGCGGGTAAAAGACCTTCCTCTTTGTTATATTATGTTACAAAAGAGCGGGTAAAAGACCTTCCTATTTGTTATATGTTACAAAAGAGCAGGTAAAAGACCTTCCTCTTTGTTATATTATGTTACAAAAGAGCGGGTAAAAGACCTTCCTCTTTGTTATATGTTACAAAAGAGCAGGTAAAAGACCTTCCTCTTTGTTATATTATGTTACAAAAGAGCGGGTAAAAGACCTTCCTCTTTGTTATATGTTACAAAAGAGCAGGTAAAAGACCATCCTCTTTGTTATATTATGTTATAAAAGAGCGGGTAAAAGACCTTCCTCTTTGTTATATGTTACAAAAGAGCAGGTAAAAGACCTTCCTCTTTGTTATATGTTACAAAAGAGCAGGTAAAAGACCTTCCTCTTTGTTATATTATGTTACAAAAGAGCGGGTAAAAGACCTTCCTCTTTGTTATATGTTACAAAAGAGCAGGTACTCTTTGTATTATTATTTCAGGCCTCAGCAGGTGTCTCCCAGCATCAAACCACACTCAAAGACAGCGACTAACTCTGAGCAAATTGGAGCATTAAGCAGCTTAACAGGCAGACAGTTCTCTTAAACTGAACTAAGAGAGGAGTAAATATTGAACCTTCATCCACCTTGTGGCCAGAAACACATCTTCAAATAATTACAAACTGCATGCTGCATTTTATCTGCTGAATCTTTCAATGCATTATGAGTAGTTTAAAAGTGAGCCAAAACAAGTTCATTCAGTTGTACGTGTACAGCTTATTCTGCTGCCCATTAGTTGAAAAAAAACACATACATTCATATTCTTCCCACATTCCTACAGGTTCTTTGTTAGAGATGTCGGTTGGTTCACTGTCGTATCTCGTGTATTTCTATAACAAGCACTGAAATGGACTCAGTCTGTCTGTTAAACCTCTGTTTCGGTTGTGTTGCAGCACAGTTACAGAAGAACAGTGGGGATGCCTGCCCATGTGAGACACCCTGTAATCTCACCCGCTACGGTAAAGAGCTCTCCATGGTCAAAATCCCGAGCAAGGGCTCTGCTCGCTATCTCTCCAGGAAATACGACAAGTCAGAGGACTACATCAGGTACGACAGGGACCTTAATCAGGAGCACGTATGAGCAACGAGATGGCTTGAGAATTAAAAGGGCCATAAACTTTGACCTCCAGTCTGCAGTACTAACTGACACCAATAAATATAAACAAAAGTCGATTATATTTTCATGAGGACAACAATTTGTCTCTAGGTTATAAATCAATCTTTTTGTTATTAGAAAGATGGCAAGTTTATTGTCTTACATTGTTGAGGTCCAATCTACATACTAATAATGTGTGTTTTATTTATTTAACAAGATTTTCAAAAAATAATGTAATACTATTATTGTATAAGGTTTGATGACCCATAAAGGACTACATTTTGAAATGTGCAAATACAAGATTTCTTCATACTGAGTTCAATGTGAAATATGTTGTTATTATAATATTCCTTTGTTGTGTGTGTGGCTACCTGTTTTATATCCAGCACCATTTTAGTGGAAAATATGATCTTACCTTAAAATCATTTAAAATAAGCCGATTGTAATAAAATATTCAAATTTACTGTAGTGCTTTTTAACTTTTGTAGCGCCACCAAAATGTGTAGCTTTTTATCTCGTATCTCATATCCACCCTCAGGAGAGAGAAATACATCTTTAGCAAATATAATAGCATAGTCCTAGTACTACAGAGCAAACACATTCTTAAAGTAATCA
>NC_083624.1:21221854-21304354 GCF_963584025.1 Labrus mixtus
GTGATTAGAGAATCTTCCAAGTGGTTACATTTAAAAATAATAATAATTTCAACTTAAATATACGAGATGCAAATATTGTCAGGCATAAAAAAGTGTGCATGAGCAAAATCTTCTTCCAATCTGCTTCTGCTCTTCATCGTGAACAGTCGCAGGCTAAATATTCAAAACATGCGGAGTATTTCACAAGTTAAGAGGTTTCTTATTTGACTAATCAGAGTGACGAACACACTTTAATTGCGAGAAAAGAAGCAAAACGAGAGAAGTATGGCAGCTTTGTAACTGGTGTATATCTGACAACCATGTGACACAGGTAACTACTGAAACAACAAATGTACATGAATACATTTAAAACCTTAAGACCCTATAAAGTGTCTTTCAATCCAGATACACACAGAGACTTCAGGAGATGAGAGACGGCTAACTAAACTTTACTGGAAATCTTCCCTTAAGTAGACAGGAGAAACACTTTCAAGCTAAATTAACAGTCAGAATTTGTTTAGGGACAAACAAGTATTCATCATTCATTCATAACTGATCATCCAGAGTAGCGCTCTAAACTAAAGTATGACACAAATTGTATAGCCTACATCCAATAGATCAACACCATCCTGGATCAATTAATAAGTCAGTCTGCTCTCCATCTCTGTCTGCCTTGACAGAGAAACACACACACACCCGGACATACAGAGACATGCTGAGGTAAGCTATGTTCAACCTTTCAATACATCTGCAATCTTTCCTGTTTATATAAATCTACTCCTGCCGCTGTTTCAAAATCTTGTAAAAAGTTCTGATGCTGTTCAGGAGTGCGTTCCTCTCCATTGTTTTGATAAGTCTTTGACAAGAAGCGTCCTCCATGCGTGACTCGCTTGAAAAAACCCTCCAACTTTTGTCACTAATAAAACATTGATGAGGGGGGAGGGAGAAAGACCAACTGAACAATGGACGATGCATGCAGCGCTGTGCAGAGAAATAATAGTTGCTGGATGTAACTCTGAGGACGTGCTTTGCTTCTGGTTTACCCCACAGTGTGTGTGTGTGTGTGGAGAGGAAGGGGTGAGAACTGAAGGATGCAACTGGATAAAATGTAAGTTAATTGTTAATTTCACTCTTAATAACCTGAAGAACGGAGTAAAATTTAAATGTGGAAGTGAGATATAACCAAGTGGAAACAGAGTTATGCAGTAAATCTAACTGTAACGCAATTCTTCTCATTTCATAGTCATTAATTAATCAGATTATTTTTTAATTGACTGACAGCACTAATAACTAGATAACCCATAATGACTCACTAGGACTCCGACTCAGAAAAAAAAACAAAAAACAAACAGATCACAGGTCATATGTTTTGAAGATATTATCTTTCGTTACCATTTGAGTGAAACACCAAATCTTTCATCATATAGACGCAACAAGATATTTACTGTAATTACCAGATCATTTTTAATTCTAAAATCTACACATCTGCACACTGGACATGCAAAAGATTAGCTTTAACACTCCGTGCATCCAGGTTATTTCTGTCTAGTAGTAAGGGTCAGCCACGTGGCACCTGACAAGTGTTAACACACACTGCAGTGATTAGAATACCTGGGGGTTCAAATTGGGTGGTTGATGAGCTGGTCCAAAAAGCCATTGGATTATCTTTGAAAAGCCTAAAATCCAGCCCTAAAGGATATTGGGTTGTTGGGCGAAGAGAAACTACTTGTGAGGCTGGTATCGTAACCATGATACAAATGTAATATGTGGAATATTAAAAGAGTGTAACTGAACTATTTACGATTAAGCTCAGAGGGTTGACAACATATATTAAGCATGCATAAGCAAAATTACTTTTTATTATTAATAGGTAAACTAAAAGGTACTAATATCATTATATAGCGTTTGTGAACTTGTACATTGAGTTATATTATTAGGATTTAAGTTTCTACATGTAAGGAGGCTGCAGAAGGATGAGTGGAAATTCTTTAGTTCAATTTCTCTTGAGAAGGATGATGGGCAGGGTCAATTAAGATCATGGCAAAATCTGATGTCAGTCATGAGCTTATTAAAACATATAAATCACCACAATAATTGAATGGAACTAAACAATAGTTACCTTTTTCTGGGATTTTGAATGCAGGTGCTATAGCCTTGGCAGACGGTTCAGACTCTTTTGCCTTTACACAGGATGCAGATTCCTCAGTCTCAGAGCAAAATCTAGGAGATCCAAATATCTTCTGAAGGTTACTAATGCCAAAGACAAACTTAGGAGGGGACACCACTGTTGTCTTTGAGGGGTTTACTTGACTTGGCGACCCAGCTGCACATAGCTCAGATTCAGGAGAAAGCTCAGTACGTTCCTTGGTGGTCTCTTCCAGAACAGCAATAGCTGCTTTCCCACAAATAGTTGAAGCAGGCTTTGCTGGTTCTATGGATCCACTGTCTCGAGGAGAGGCAACACTGGATGTCACAGGAGTCATTAGTTCCCCTTTTTCTTGTGCTACCTTAGTCTCGTCAAAAACTTGCTTGAATGTGTTTGCCGTTTCTTGGAGCTTGAATCTCACAGCCAACTGCTCAATGTTGCCTTCTACTGATTCAGCAAAGTCCAACGCACTCCAGACCCAGGCCTTCTCTGCACCTTTCATAGGTTCTAGTTTCATGGCTGCAGTGATCCAGTGATTGGCACAGATCTTAAGTACCTGGTCCCTCCTCATTATTAACCTCACTCCCTTGGTATCATAGTTCTGCAAGATCTTGAGGTCTCCAATACCCCTCTCCTTCCATTGAGACAATGTCCTATCATAGCGATACAGTTTGGCCCTGTGACTGAAGACCACCTGTTCATTTTCTTCTCCTGTAGAAATATCCACCAGATCAGGCAATGGCACCACAGGTTCAAAGTACTGGCCATCCTTTTCCTCATCCTGGATTGAATCCTGCTCGTCATCAGTGCCCACTGAGTTTCTGCTCTGGTTAAGCTTAGCAGGAGACTTGGAGGGGCTAATGCCAGGTTGGAAGCTGAAGTTGAACCCACTAGTGGACTCACCAAAGCGGAAAAGGTTCTTTCTCAGGGGGCTGCTGGCGAGGGGAGAGGCATAGACTGATGAGTCAGCGGTATCATCCAAAGCCTCTTCTCTAAGGTCATAGTTATCCCATTCCAAGGTGGGGCCGGTGGTTTCACCGTGAGGCTTTATCACAAGGCTTGAAACATTGCTGGATGTAGTAATATCATCCTGGTTGTCGTCATCTTTGATCTTTGTTTTCTCCTCTGTCAAAAAGAATTTCAGGTCTTTCAACCCTGACTTCATTTCCTCTGCTTTCTGAATGAGATGTGCTGTTCTGCCTGTGTCAACGAGCTTATGGGGGGTTTGCAAGGGGATGTCCAAGAGTAGTCTCTGACATTCTTCAAATTTTTCCTTAAACTCCTCAGCAAGCTCAGGGCTTTTGAACTTAGCAGCCAACTGTTCAAGTTTAGCATCTCCATCAGAGAAGTCGTTAGCCATCCAAATCCATGCTTTGTCTGAGCCTGCTAAGGGCTTAAGATTCATGGTGGTGGTGATCCAGTGGTTGGCACACACCTTTAGAACTTGCTCTCTTCTCATTAGCACTCTTAGCCTGCCATTACTGCTGTTCTTCAGGAATTTAAGGACTCCTACACCACGCTCTTTCCACTGACTGGTGTCTACATCAAATCTGAACAGTTTGACACGCTGGGAGTAAAGAACCTGTTCATCTTCCTCACCAGTCACCAGGTCAACTTTATCAGGCATCTGGACCACTGGTTCAAACTGTATATCGTCATTTTCTTCTGTTTTATACATGTCATCATCCTCCAGTTCATTTGTGGCGTCAGTCTTTGCGGGGGTTGCTTTTAATGATGAGAACACCTGTTCTCCGGCCCTAGAGAACCCTTTGAAATCAGGGTCTTTCTGACCAAACTTGAAGTCTCCTTCAGATGACTGTGCCAAGTCTGCAAAGCTGAATCCATTTGCCCCTCCTGCAACTAATGGATTTTGATCTTGCTCTGTTTGGCCCACTGAGGTCAAAGACAAATTTTCTTTTGCCTTGTGTTCGTCAGCTATGCTTTTTAGAAAATTGGAGGCTGATCCTGATGGAGGTATTTGATTATCAGTGGAGGCAATTTCTTTTTCAGGTTCCTGAATACCGAACTTAAAGCCACCAGCTGGATTAGGCATTGAGAACGAAAAGCCTGATGGACTTTTAGCACTAGATCCTGCCTGAGGCGCTTCAAACTTAAAAGAAGCAGCTGAACCTTTATCTTTATTTTGACCAAACTGAAACGTGTTGCCAGTCTCAAAGGGCACAGTAAACCCAGTTCCAGCAGGCTGGTTTGATGAGCTTTTTGTTCCAAAGCTAAAGCTGAAAGAGGAGGCTGAAGGAGCAATGCTGGTTGTGCTTTTAGCATTAGGATTTGGTGTCTGACAGGACACACAGTTACTGGCAGAGGTTTTGTTTCTCACCAAACAAGTGTCACAATCCCATTCTCCATCCTTCTTACCAAACATTGCTCCTAAAGAGGGAGCTTCATGACGAGCATGGCAGGCAATGCACTGAGTAACTGATGCATCATTTCTGACCAGACAGGTGTTGCAGTCCCATTGGCCATCATTTTTTGCAAAATCAGCTCCAAATCCTGAAATTGTTGGTGGATTAAATGTAACTGTAGTTGCAGGGTTGGGGCTTTGACAGGCAACACATTTGTCAACAGAGGCCTCATTTCTTACTACGCATACATCACAGTCCCATTGTCCAGGCTTCTTGCTAAATTGGGAACAAAACTCAGACACTACAGTGGATGAAGAGGACTGTACTGCAGCTGGTGCCGTTTGTGTTGTGGTAGTTGTTTTAGGTGAAACTTTAGCAACTTTACAAGACACACAACTATCTGCAGATACATCGTTTCTTGTAGAGCATGAGTCACAGTGCCACTGTTCAGGTTTCTTGCCAAACTGAGCCACAAAGGCAGAGCCAAATGCATTGCTTACTGTGTCAGTGGGTTTTGAGGTGGTGGTGCCAAATGTAAATGAGGAGGGCACAGAAGCTCCAAACCCACCGAATCCTGTAAATGTAGAACTAGAACTATTTGGTTTGGACGCATCAGTCCCGAATTTGAAAGTAAAAGGACTGGTTTTGGATTCACCAGCAGCCTGAATGTCTGGCTTTGATGAAGAGTTGGGATTTGCACTTTGACAAGCAGCACACTGCATATCTGTCGGATTATTTCTTACACAGCACACATCGCATTCCCATTGCCCTTCTTTAAGAGCAAACTGGGCAGCCAAAGAAACTGGATTTTTCAGGGTTTCCTCTTTCTCATCTTGTTGATGTTGCTTTACAGGCGATTCGAGTAAAATTGCCTGGGCTTCCTCAAACTTGGCTTTGAAAAGTGATGCCTCATCTACTGTTTTGAAGCGGATAGCCAGCTGTTCAGGCTTAGGCTCTTCATCTGCATAATCAATGGCATTCCAGACCCAGGATTTGTCAGAGCCGGCATTCGGTTTTAGTAACATATCAGAAGTAATGTAGTGGTTTGCACAGATCTTAAGGACCTGCTCCCTTCTCATTAAGAGACGGACCTTCCCTTTAATGCTGTGTTTCAGGATTTTAACATTGCCAATGCCCCGCTCCTTCCACTCTTTTGTCTCTGTGTCAAAACGAAACAGCTTTGCCCTGTTGCAAAACATTTCCTCCTCCTCCTCCTCACCCGTTTTGACATCTACTTTGTCAGGAAGCGGTACAATGGGTTCAAAGTGAGGACCATCTTCATCCTCCTCCACATGAGTACTGTCATTATCACTCTCTGCTGCTCTCTCCTCCTCTGCTGTAGACTGGGCAACCCCAAACAATGGCTTGTTAACATCCCCAAATGTAAATGGCTGCTCCATGTTTCCAAACAGATTTCCAGTGCCTGTGCTCTGAGCAGAATCTACAACGGAGAAGCCACCGATGTTTTTATTTCCAAATGTGAAGATGCCTGTTTGGTTGGGGGGCTGCTCTTCGACTTGAGGCTTGTTACTGTCAGTAACAGTATCAGTTTTAGGGAGAATGTCTGATGTAAGAAGACCAAGCAGACTTTCACTGTGCTTGGCCTGGGAAGCTGAGAAACTGAAATCTCCATCGTTTGATTTAAAGTTGGAGTTGAATTTAAAAGCAGTGGAAGGTGTTGACTGAGAAACTGGCGCTCCTCCAAAACAAGGCACTTTTGGGACTTCAGCAGGTGCCTGTTGGCCAAAGGGGAGCTTACCAAAGTCTATAGGCTTTCCTTCAATGCTCTTTGGTGGCTGAACTGGGACTACTGATGGCTTGGTAAAGTAGCCAGGTTCTGGAAGCGGAGGGTTAGTGGTTTGTTGGGTTACACTCTGGCCATAGTATTCTTCACTATATGGGGAAAGAAGGCTTGTGGCTGGTGATTCAAATCGAAGAGGGGCACCAAAGGCCTGTTCCTGAGGAGGGTAAATGCAGGCTGGGGCTGTTTGCAATGGAGGCGTTTGAGTGGGCTGCTGGTAGGCATACATATGCTGCTGTGGTGGCATACGGTTCATACTGTACATTGGAGCCTGTGTAGAGACATTTTAACAATGAATAAATGTAATTAAATATATTCTAAATATGCCATTTTATAGTAAACAAGACAATGGTAATTACCTTGGTGGGGGTTACATTTGCTGCTGTGCGTAGGAGGTACTGGGAGTTGTAAGCTGGAGACTGGTTGTAGAAAACAGAGGGGCCTGTGGTGGCAACTGAGATACAAATATATAGTTGTTTTTTTTTTGTTTTTTTTTTAAATCACAAAATTCTGCCCAATAGTTCTCAATGAAAATATGAAACTGTATATCTAGACTTAATTTGTTTTTATTAAGCATGCTCACCTGTTAGAGGGGCCCCATGGTAGGACTGGACTGGCGTAAATGGTTCCTGAAGGCCCTCAGCCCCGTAGCTCTCCCCATACAGCTTGTGATGTGGGGAGTCTACGTTTCCTGAAGAGTTGTGTCTCAGATCGTGAACCTCATTCTATAAAACAAGAAGAGTTATGAGTAGTGACTCTTTTCGACTTCTTGACAGAAAAAAACCCTCCCACTTAAAGTAGAATATGCAGAGTTAACATAATATAATAATTCAGTTTTATCTTAATAGGTGTAAACGGTCCAATAGTTTACATCTTTGATTTGTATTAATTTCAACTGCATTGAGAAACTGGCCTTTGCTTGAAAGAGGTTGTTAGAGAAGGAAGGCATTGTTCTTAAAGTCCTGTTTATTCAGTTGTGATATTGATATCCATCAACCAGAACTGTTAACTTTCTAGGAATTTCTCATATGTATATTTTATAGATTAAGCATAATGTGCTAACATGATTAAAAGATTAGACCTAAGTTATAGATGGCACCCCATTAACTTGATTTTCTCACTTAAAGAGCTTGGTCTAGGCCTTCTATGGCCTTTATGTAACTTTTTATTTGGAATTGGCGATATACAAACAGAATGTTTTGATTCTCAAACAAAAATAAGTTTGAATTATTTAATCTCATAGGATCTATAGTTGAATTGTGTGACATTAATCTCTATTTATATCTTATCCTGACCTTGAGGGCTTCAACTTGCTGACAAAGCATTTGGAGGAGACTTTTCTGGTCCTCCACCCAATGCGGTTGTGTCTTGGGAGAAATCTGGAAAAAACATTTATGTAAAGTCACTCAGTGCGTTATATATCTCTGCGATAAATCCAATGGAACTGTTCACATGCAGATAGACTAGATACATTTTATAGAAGTATCTGAATAACTTCAGACCTAACCTACCAGGTGTCTTTTGGAAGGAGAGATGCTTTTGTTAGGAGATGGAGTGGAAAACTTTATATGGGATATGCTGGCAGAGGTTTCTGTAGCGGGGCTGGAGTGTGCTGGTCCTCTTTGAACCTCCCCCTCTTTTTCCTCCTCTTCATCCATGGCCTCACCACTCTCCCCGAGCTGCTGGTTCACATCATTGAGGAGGTCCACAATTTCCTCCATGGAAACAGGCAGCTGGGATTCAAATATAACATATAGTTACACAGTTGGAAAGCTGACAACGTTTAGGAGTAATAGAAGAAAGATTCACTAATGTAGTTCTGCTTTACATATAATTAAAGTGTCACCTTGCTTAAAGAAATGAGACCTACCTTCTCAATATCCTCTGCATTACCATTGTAGATCTTGGACAGGTAGGTCCTGAACTTTTTCAGAAAAGTGACACACCTATCTTGTGTCTCCTCAACACCATTGCTGGCCTCCTCTGATAGTCGCTGGTAAATCTTCCAAGGAAACATCACAGAAAGAAAAATGTGAAATATATACAGTTGCCAGTCACCCATATTACCAATGCACCCGTTATACTGGTTGTTCAGCATGAATATTGAGAGATGTAACTTAAAATTGGAATTGCACACAATATGGTTGTTCTAATATTTTCTGACTCATTCGTGAAGTCAATATATGGACATTTTCTCCACCTAGTTGCCAAAAACATCAAGATTCTCTTATTTGCTGAGAAGAAGCAACTTTGAAAGATCATGTCAACATGTACAGTATCTCACAAAAGTGAGTACACCCCTCACATTTCTGTAAATATTGTATTATATCTTTTCATGGGACAACACTGAAGAAATGACACTTTGCTACAATGTAAAGTAGTCAGTGTACAGCTTGTATAACAGTGTGAATTTACTGTCCCCTCAAAATAACATTAATGTCTAAAACGCAGGCAACAAAAATGAGTACACCCCTAAGTTAAAATGTCCAAATTGGGCCCAAAGTGTCAATATTTTGTGTGGCAACCATTATTTTCCAGCACTGCCTTGGGCATGGAGTTCACCAGAGCTTCACAGGTTGCCACTGGAATCCTCTTCCACTCCTCCATGACGACATCACGGAGCTGGTGGATGTTAGAGACCTTGCGCTCCTCCACCTTCCGTTTGAGGATGCGCCACAGATGCTCAATAGGGTTTAGGTCTGGAGACGTGCTTGGCCAGTCCATCACCTTTACCCTCGGCTTCTTTAGCAAGGCAGTGGTCGTCTTGGAGGTGTGTTTGGGGTCGTTGTCATGTTGGAATACTGCCCTGCGGCCCAGTTTCCGAAGGGAGGGGATCGTGCTCTGCTTCAGTATGTCACAGTACATGTTGGCATTCATGGTTCCCTCAATGAACTGTAGCTCCCGAGTGCCGGCAGCACTCATGCAGCCCCAAACCATGACACTCCCACCACCATGCTTGACTGTAGGCAAGACACACTTGTCTTTGTACTCCTCACATGGTTGCCGCTACACACACTTGACACCATCTGAACCAAATAAGTTTATCTTGGTCTCATCAGATCACAGGACATGGTTCAAGTAATCCATGTCATTATTCTGCTTGTCTTCAGCAAACTGTATGCAAGCTTTTGTGTGCATCATCTTAGAAGAGGCTTCCTTCTGGGACGACAGCCATGCAGATCAATTTGATGCAGTGTGCGGCGTATGGTCTGAGCACTGACAGGCTGACCACCCCCACTCCTTCAACCTCTGCAGCAATGCTGGCAGCACTCATACATCTATTTTCCAAAGACAACCTCTGGATATGATGCTGAACATGTGCACTCAACATCTGAGGTCCACCATGGCGAGGCCTGTTCTGAGTGGAACCTGTCCTGTTAAACCGCTGTATGGTCTTAGCCACCGTGCTGCAGCTCAGTTTCAGGGTGTTGGCAATCTTCTTATAGCCTAGGCCATCTTTATGTAGAGCAACAATTCTTTTTTTCAGATCCTCAGAGAGTTCTTTGCCATGAGGTGCCATGTTGAACTTCCAGTGACCAGTATGAGAGTGTGTGAGCGATAACACCAAATTTAACAGACCTGCTCCCCATTCACAACTGAGACCTTGTAAAATTAACGAGTCACATGCCACAAGTCACATTAATGGCTGTGTGTTGAGTTATTTTGAGGGGACAGTAAATTTACACTGTTATACAAGCTGTACACTGACTTTACTTTACATTGTAGCAAAGTGCCATTTCTTCAATGTTGTCCCATGAAAGGATATAATACAATATTTACAGAAATGTGAGGGGTGTACTCACTTTTGTGAGATACTGTATATGAATACTAAATCATTATTAACAACTAGAAAGCAATATACAGGCAAGCAGAGTACGGAGCAGTTTAGCAACATTGAATGTCTCTTTACTTGCTGTCAAGGCCACAGAAAATTACCTTCTCTTTTTACACTTAACTCACTAATTCCCCCCCCCCCATTCAAAATGCATTTTAAAAGCTTAATCCACAAATTTGACAGGGCACCGAAAATTAAATAAAACCCTTCAAAGCATATTGTGTGTCTAAGTGGCTTCATATGCCTTCTTTGACCCCTCAATCAGGCAATAATCCAGCTCCTATAAGATGTATAATTCCTTCTCTATACTGAACTTTTACATTTACAGCCATAATGAAAACGTAAGCTTGCCTTGACTCATTGAAAAATGGTGCATACCTATTAAATAAAGAAAAGACTGTATTTGTTTACCTTAGATTGTGAAAGAGGATCCTATTTTACCTATTATGCAGGTTAAGAACCTATGACTTACCTGTGCCAAATGCCAGATGGATGACATGTTACTGATGCTTTCCAAGGTAGCAATGGCCTCCTCTGTCTTGCCTTCAATGTCAAGAAGAGCTGCAAATGCTACCGTGGCCTCCTCTTCATAACCCTTCACAGAAGAAATCTGAAATCAAACCATAAAAGTGTAAGAAGACATAGTGTTGCTTGTATCTTTCATCAATTTAGTTCTTAATTCTAATCAACCAGTCTAATAGCTGCAGTGTGAATCAAACCAAGTTCTATCATACTGTAAACTAGGACACATGGATCCAATAAACTGTGAAAATTCTCAAAAATCTGTGTTCAATGTTATAGCTAAGTGATAATAAATTAAGCAAAAGCTTAACAGAGGTAGGTTAAAGCCAAAAGCCTCAACAGCTTTAGACACAATACTACACTGTTTCTTTGACCTTGAAAGAAAACCAAGAAAATAGTCCAACCTGGGTATCTTTAGAGGGGAAGTGTATGAAGAGGGGCTCAAGTGGTTCTGGTATACTCCGTCTGTTTTTGATCTTTTCCAGCAGTGGACGTACAGCTTTCCAGTAGTGGACACTGCGGCCAATGTATTCCTTCTGGTCGTAGTACGAGTTGATTCCATCACCCTGGGTTATGAAATTTACAAAAGACATCCGTAAGATTAGAAGGCTAAAGTAGCCGGTATTAGCCATTAATTATCTGTGACTGTGGCAGTCTGACATATACAACTTGCAAGTAACTTGTCATAAAAAAACATGAAAAAAGTTCTACTCTGTGTTTTTCTATTATGTTTTATTTTGTTCAGAGATTGCTGTGTCCTCTAATAAATCAGCAGATTGAGCTTGAGAGAGATCCAAACAATCATCTGCTTGGATATTTTATTCACGTGGTCAAACTTTACATGTCAGAAAATCCAGAATTTAAATTATTCAGAAAAATACCACTTCCCTTAGAAAGCCTAAAATCATTGTAGTGACTATTTAATTAAATTGTCCAGCTGGCTACTTGCTGAACCAGTGGCATTAATATGTGTGTGTGTGTGTGTGTGTGTGTGTGTGTGTTTATACCGTCTGGCTTAGACACTGAGCCCAGTGGATGGCCAGTGCTGGTTGGAGGCCATGTTTTTCTCCGGCCCTTAGAGAGCTTAGTCCGTGTTGCACAATCATCCTCAGTTTAGCTGACATACCAGGACTACAAGGAGACATAGAGCAGAAGTAACAAAATAAATACATAAATAAAACATTTACACTGAGATCATTCAATCTGTTCATATCAATTATTGTAAAACAGAATAAAGATGCAACAAATGCACACACAACCAACTGCTCATTTCATGTTTATATTTTCCCCTAATAGTAGTACATAAAAACAATCATAGTCAGCCAAGTGTTCATTGGTCAACATTGAACCGTTTATGTTGTTTTTGCATGTGTTACATTGAAGATGTGCAATCCACGGCTCGGAGCCACATGCAGCTCCTTGTAGCTTTGCCAGAAAAGAAAAGTTAATCTATTGTTTACTTTTAATTTTTATTATTGTTTTAAACTATTCTACATTAACAGTAAAAATGTGCAGCCTTTTCATTTAATTATTAGGCTTCTATTGTACTATTAGTCAACCTAAATGTGCGTCATATGCTGGATCCGCCTGGAGAAGAGAAAAAGAAAGTGATTTCTGAACCTCTGCGGAAAACAGAGCAGAGAAAAGGTACTTTTCAGTATTGGATACATTCTCCATTGCACTAGTGTTGTGGCAGCTCAAGAAATCCCGAGGCGTGGGAAGCCATTCACAGATGTAGGGAATGTCTTACGTGAAGGAAACATTTATGGAAATATAAGAGCATTTCAGACCTCAAAAACAAAACTGGGACCAGGTCTAACTAAAGACAAAGGCGATATAGGCAGTCGCCTCGGGTGCACAGATCTGGATTTTTTCGAGTGTCGCCCCTTATATGATGCTAAATATTTGTCAGATTGTCAACATCCCTGCTCAACTGCGCTGACAGAGCACTCAGTCTCAGGTACACTCAAACTATCCATAAAAGGGAGGGTCAGAAGTTTGTAATTTAATCATTATGTCCTGTAAGTCAAAACTTACTGGTACGCTCACACTGTCCTAATTTTCAGGACAATGAACAGACAGTGAGCCACAAACACCTGTCACCAACAGCCATATTAGAAAATTATCCTTTAATACAGAACACGCTCAAATGCCATATTGTCCTCTGTCCCTGTATATTAAATAATATTATGAATATGTTTTAGATATTCAGCAGACAGCTATGTCGAGAGTGTACTTTCAACAAAAGTTACCAGTCAATCGTTTTTCCTGTCCTCAGTAACTAAAATGTTGCATAGTGTTGTGCTCATAGTGGATTAAGGTTGGCTCTTTTGTAGATAATATAACAACAAGTAAGTTTTGTACCTGCTCTTTTGTAAATTGTCTTGAGATAACATTTGTGATTAATTGGGGCTATACAGATCACGGTCACTTGTGGATGAAGCTGTCTGGCTGAAATAATCATTTGAACACATATTTTTTGGCAAATATACTTCATGTGTTGTTTCAACACTAGTTGTACTCACGCTGCTCGTTTGTGAATGAGGCTGTATACGGCGTCCCACCACTCCCTCTGTCTGTCAGTGGTCAAGAGGCGAAGAAGGGGAAGGGGAAGGCAGCGAGGCTCAAAGAGCTGCTGCTGTTGGTTCACTGAACTGCTGATCTTTGCCGTCTCCTGAAGTTGACAGTGGCTACAGAACACGACACCATATAAAAACACCTGCACGGAATAAACAAGACAGAGTTTTACCTTTAGGAAGAATGATTCAATTTTAGATCAAAGAACTAAATGGAAAGTGGTAAAAGGACTCTAGTACTCCTCAAGGCCGTTTCACACTACATAACACAATCCCCCCTTTAACACGCTGATGGCAGAAGATGATACGTTGAGTACCCACTGTATTAACTAATCCCATTCATGCACATCCACATGACGCTGGCTGTACTTAGAGTAGCAAATTTCCCTTTTTGAACGAAATACTTAGTACTATCTGCTATGAACGTGTTGTTAGCCTATCAAGGACAGTTTCAGGGACATGCTAAGTCACAACATTTATTTGTAGACTTCAGATAGATATGCATGAGCACTTGTAAGTCAAGTCTAAATCTCAAACTTACTTAAAAGCATTACACAAACAGGCAGACCAACATTAAACATGTCATGACAAGTATATCTACATTCTACTAAGTTTAAGTAATGCTAAAACTGCTTCCATGTGCCTTAGGATAGCTCATCTGTACGTACAAACCTGGATATTTGAGACAGACGTCATAACAAATTTTGACTAGGAAATCTTTGTTTCGTCTCAAATTGTATATTTTGCTTTATATATTATACTTTGTTTACTTAAAACCTTAAATACATGTTCCTGTTGTTAAAACTGTTTGATGTTTTGAACATTGGAAACTAGTGAAGAATTGTTATGCAAAGCCTCAACTTGTGTTGTGTTGACCCACCAGCCCACATGAAATCACCTACCTCTAAGTCCAGCAGGCAGATGGATTCTGGTGCGTTGGTGTCCAGTTTAGAAGTTTCCAGAGTAAGCCTTGGAAAGAGCTGCTGTAGCCAGTCCCGTAGGGCAAGTCTTTGGGCCAGGAGGGTCCACTGTAGTCCCAACCAGCAGAGATGCTGCAAGTCACCACCATGCAGCAGGATGGAGCCTATAACAATGGCACCATTTGTTTAGTTATTTTAACAACGTAGGAGTACTTAGAACGTACAGTTATGTTCCTCAATGTTAGTTGATGTTTTAGTTTTTACAGAAAAGCCTATAAATTGTGCCTAAACTGAAAGCAAACAACAAATGAGCACAAACAAAAATACAGAATAACAGATCTATACAGGTTTTCAGACTACTTTAGTATTGGTTTTGTACCAGCATCCCATTTGGCCAGTTGAGGGAGCTCTGGAGCCATAGCGTTAATGGAATGAATGTCATCATTGGCAATAAAGGACGAGCCGGGGAATGCCTGTGGTCCAAACAGGAGTTCAAAGAGCGAGTCCTGACCACTCCGGTTCCCAAACGCCTCCACCACCTACACATTGAAAACATCATGATTATGTCTCTTCAAATTTCTGCTACTTAAAAATCATACAACAATGCTTTCTCTGTAAAATTGTGCATGTGAAATGGTTGTGACAGTGGCCAATCTTTAAATGGGTATTGTCATTTTTTAACGCATTGAAGATTAACAAATCCCAACAACTATTTACAATGTTTTCTAGTGGCATAAAAGCAGCGCAAACTGCATCAGAACACTGGGACGGACCTCTCTGATCAAGGTGGTTGGATCAGTGCTCAGATTTAACAACATGTGGCCCGCCTGACTCTGACGATCGTTGGCAAGGAGCTCCAGAAGCTGTGGCGCTGACTGGTCTCTTTTGGTCACTTTAGCTTTTGGTCTGGGAACCTGATGGAAATACAAACAAAACAAACAATATTTCATAAATTCCTAAAAAAAAGTTTGTAATTGGAAACTCTCTTGAAAGACATGGTTGAATGAATAACCAACAATTTTAATCACATAGGTCCCGTTTGTAACACGTCAACTCTACATCACAAGACTCAGTATTAACCAAAGAGTTCACTGGTTTTATGCTTTCCCCATCCATCCATGGCATTTGTTACCATTTGTTACTGTATAAGTACCTGGTATGCCAACAGGTAGCATAGTCCAGCCAAGTCAACGACAGCCCTCCATGTGTGTTGGCGATCTTGAGCCAGCTTCAACAGCAGCGTGGCAGCATGCAGGTAGAGGTGACCCCTCATTTCTACAAACACTTCACAAAGGTCGTCCGTGTGGCAGCAA
This sequence comes from Labrus mixtus, assembly GCF_963584025.1. Lineage (NCBI taxonomy): Eukaryota > Metazoa > Chordata > Actinopteri > Labriformes > Labridae > Labrus > Labrus mixtus. Next base: position 21,237,310 of record NC_083624.1, read on the forward strand.
GCAGTGCTGCTCAGCATCTGCATAGCTTGGTCAAAACTAAACACAAACATACACACACAATCGATTAATATGCAGTTCATTGAAGTTATCGTGATGCTTCAGTGAAACAAATTGTAAAAATAGTTGTCTTGAATGTTTCAAACCTCTGAAAACAGGATCGTGCTTTGTGGGTTCAACTGACATTATACTCATCTTGTATTTATCAAACATGAGGTTTGTTTTTAAGTCTCCTTTTTGAATTGAAACAGAGGAGGAAAACCTCTCTTTAAAAAATACCCACCTACTTGTGAAATAGACCTAAGAAAGAAAATATATAACTTGTCTACATCTCAACATGACCTACCTCCTGAGGGCATCAAGGCTGGGCTGCACACTGCTCTCAGACAGTGTGATTCTCAGCATGCTGCAGTGGGCCAGCAGCAGTTCTCTCTGGAGATGCCGACACATTTTCTCATTACTGGTGACACTGGGCTGAGCTAGATACTCCTGAAACAAAGGTCAAACATTAGTTTGCATTAATTTGAAGTTAAACAAGTCAGTCTTCAGCTTTCAAAAAATGCACACTACTCCAAATGTGTCAAATATACTGTTAAGCATATGCAGACCTGCAGTGTGTGCAACACAACAGTGTGCCAGTCCAGACTGTTGCTCAGTATGCCCTTTTTCTCAGCAGACAGGCAGTGCTTAACGGCTTCATCCAACCGTCCATCCTGACAGAACAGCTGAACCAACTTCACGTTTACATGAGGATCCGCTGGCCTTGCTGCCAGCTCTGCCTGGAGGAGGTCAAACAATCGGTTCCAACCCGGTTGACCCTGACGACTCAACAAACGCTCCTGCATAATGCAACAGATATTAACCGAAGAGAGAAGGTTAATGTGGTATTCTTTCTTACATAATTCAAATCAACTCCTGATGTAGGAAAAATAAAATTCAACACAATGACAACATACTTTGGAAAACTGAAATTATAGCAGCTGTTGGTTGAATAGAAGTTAATAAAGTGTCATTAGATAACTTCAGTAGTTTTCTCAAGCGATGCAAAGTGGAGATCTTAAGAAGTTTAGGCCCCTCACCTTTAGGTTGAAGACTGCAGGGTTTCCTGGCAACAACTTGGCAGCTTTCTCCACCCAAAACTCTGCTCTGCTATCACATTCTGCTTTACTCACAAGCAACTCAGCCACCTTCAGCACCAGGTCTCTCTGCGCTGGGTTTAAATCTACTGACCGCTAGATACACACAAAGAAGAGACAAACCAGTGTTACACTAAAGAAACACCTGCAAAATATCTATTCGAGAGGCTCTTCCAACTCTTCCAGAAACAAACAAAACCTGACATAAATTGGAAAGGATGAGCAGTAAAACAGATACTTTATTTATAACTCAGTGGAGTTTGATGCTGTAGAGGGCGTAGGGCTGAGGTTAGTGAACAGACGAAAAATCAAGGGTCTAAGGCTAGAGGATTAATGACGGTTACATACCCTGTACAGACTACAAAATCCCTCTGGGGCAGATGTTAAATTCTGGACCAAACAAAACTGGCTTAATTTCCCTATTATGCGTCATGTGCTTCAATAAAACCTTTACTCTTCCTCATTCCCATAATGTGTTGAATTCATGATTGTCTCTGTTTTTTTATTAATGTACTGCATAGTCTGGACCTGCATTTATCAAAGACTACAGCCAAGAGGTATTGAGCCCAAATAAAGGGTATGTGGGGGAAACAAGCTAGTCAACGAGTATATGTTAAAAACAAGAGATTTATTCTTCTCTATCAAATATGTACAAAAGACCTCTGATGTATTTTAAAAGAATGCATACAGAACAATTTATAGTCATATATTGATATTACATGGTAATGCAGGGGTGAGTAAGACATTCAAAACTATGACTACCAAATGTAACACTTCATGATGTTGTTGTTTTAGATAGAAGTGCCAAAGTTTAATCAGTGCCTTTTGGCAGCTGGATGCTCATTCTAAGCGCAAGTGTTTGGTCAACCAATGTAGAAAACAAGACAGTGTAGTATAGAAGGTAAGTAGGTTAATTTGACTACATACAGAGCTGTATGTGTATTTCCATACCTGGCACAGGTGTTTATACCAACAAAAGAAACCTGTTTGGTCTGTTCCATCTATTAGGTTTGTTTTTAAAGGACTTCTGCATGCTATTGATAGCTGTCATTCAGTTTCTTCAGCTTGGAGCACTTTTTACAACACTATGATTAAAGGTGTCCTTATTGGGTATCTGTCCACTTAAACATAAAAGAAAGAAAAAACAGCTTGGAAAAAACAAAGATATCAGGAGAGCGAGACGCCAGCCGCCAAATGAACTGTAGGCAAACTACAAGTCTAGATTTCTGTTCATGCTGTAGTGATGGCTGCTGTCACACTATGCCATTTAATGTGCAGCTGAAAGAATGAGAAATGGGTTGTCTATTGCAGGTCTCTCAAGCTCAAAACCCAGTGTTATAAGATTACCTGTCCAAAATAAAGGTTAAAGGGAAAAAGGGGGGGAGAGAAGAGATCATTGATTTCCAATTCTAATGCATTCTTACAAGGGCTTTGTTTTTTTCTTACCTTGTAACATCCTACTGCCTTGTTGATGTCTCCCTCTCTCTCATACAGTTGTCCAAGGAATTTGTGTGCTTTTGGATCCCTCTCCTGGACTTTGAGATAATCTGACACATGTCTGGGAAAAGTATAAAAAAGCAAGACAACTGTTGAATCCTTTCAGAGACCACTTGGGGAAGAAATAACACATTTTTTAAAAACTATTTGTTAGTGTGCTCACCTTTTAGCAGCTTCATATTCCTTTGCCTCAAAGTACAATTTAGCAAATAAAAATCCTTTGACTGGCTTCTGTGGAAAAATAAACCAATAAGAATTTCAGTAAATCAACAATCTTAGATAAAATGAGCTCACATAAACAACGAGTAGCTAAGGTGTCTCGACAAACTTGAGTACTGATAAGGTCAGCATTACAACTTTAAATAAGGATAATCACTGCATATGTGAAGCTTTAAGCATGAGCTTTGCTATACACTTAATTTCGTTTGACATCAGGCGTCTCTATTGACAAAGGTATTCATCGTGTTGGCTGAATATGTCGACCAGTTACCTGAAGTTAATGTAACATTTAGTAGCCAAACCTGTAAAAACCACTTTACTTCTTAACTATTCAAAGTAAGTGGTGATATACCAGTCCCCTAACTTGTGTTTATATGTGATGTTACCTCAACAATACCTCAACAAAAGGCCAAAATAAAAACACCCCAGTCCCACCCTGTCTATATATTTGTCGGCATGTTATCTTCTTGTGTTTGTCCATCTGTTATTATCTGTCTTGGGGACAACAAAGTCTAAAGTGCCCTCCGCTATGGTTGCTACATCATTTAACGATATAAATTGTGGTGGAAAGGGGAAATGAAAACAAGTTTTTCATTATGCAAACCATTCATAGTTGTTGTAACAAGTAGTCAAAGTAACTAAGTGAAAGCTAACTAGCACGGCTAGCAGCTCTCCATGCCGCGCAATTTATAGAGGAGAGGACACGACGAGGCGTCACCTCACAGGTTAGCATACAAACACGCAGATAGCCTGGGACATAGGTTAACACAACATTCACACTGAGTAAACGTCGGCTTAGGATAATTAACCATAAAGCTGTTTTGATTCCGGTGTTTGTGTTGTCTTCTCGTACCGCTTGGCTGACACATGCTGGTCTACATGATAGCAGGAACATGCTAGCATTAGCCACCGGCTCAACTTACCTCTTTGAGTGAAGGAGACGAGCTCAGTACTGTGGACACGTAGCGGTCCACTTCAACCTTACTCCGCCGCATGACTTACAACAAATGAACACCACTAAAAATGTCTGATTGTGGTTAATACAATACCATGAACGCACAAATGATAGAAACTGGCATTGATATCGGTTCGACTGTCACTCCGTAGCATTAACTCCTCATGTCGACAATGCGCAGGCGCGATACTGAGATCACGTGGGTTGTGTACCTTCTTGAATCGGGATCCTTAACCAATAAAAACGAATAGTCAGTGTGACGCACGATGACGCACTGTCTTTTGAAAGGCGTGGGCCAGCAGGGGTGTAAAGTCTGTCTTGAACAGTTGTATAATTCAAACAGCAATAATATAATTATCATTTATACAACTAATAAAACAGCCATGAAACCTATTTTTTTTGTATTTTGCGATTCTGCATAGACATGGCTTTTGGAAGATTAATTCTCTATTTTCAACTACAATAGTTATTAAACCCAGGTTTTTTTTGTTAGTTTAGGTGTAAGAGCTGTACCAAACGACACTTATCGACACTTGTACATTCAAAGCATGCAAGTGATGTCATGTCAAAGATAGATGAGAAGTTATCAAACAAAAACATTTCTACATGCACACAGGTGGGATTGAATATATATTTATTCAGATGAGTAGACAGCCTTTCACAGATATATTTAAAAAAAACAGCACTTTGAGTGTTAACATGAAATGAATAAATACTGTCTTTTGACAAGCATTGTGAGTACAGTATAAGGGCAATGTCGTTTTGTGTGGAGGCATTGCAGTCATCTAGGTACTAGGATATCAAATAAAAATATCCACTGAACTATTTTTAGTGGAGCTGAAGTTCTGCTTCACAACAGTCCAGTGGATAGTGTGACATGACATGTTAAATATTTTGGCATACAGCAATGAAATTCACTGAAGTAACATTGGACTTCTTATTCCCATGGTAGCATGGAATGTCTTTCTCTTCTTGACCACTGTGTTAAAGGCTGAAATGTTATGATAAAATACTGCTTGAGTGAAACTTTATTTCAGAATGGAAATTATTCTCTCTCATTTACAACAGTTGGCTTTATTTTCTAAGAGGTCTGAGCCTTGAGGAAGTCGGTAAACCTCTTTAAGAGGATCGCTTTCTCTGGATTACAAACAGCAGAGACACATGTTCAACATCTAACATTACTCCCACATCCGGTCGTTGCACATGTCACAAGGCGTCATGTTGTAACAAACAAGAGTTAACAGTTGCCATGCAGTAAACCCTGTCAAAGTGAACATTTTAATCATCAGTGTTAGTTGACAATGTGTCAAAGGTATTTCTTAAACGTGCACTGGATACCTTTAAATGTATTTATAATTCTCTGTTATTAACTGTTAATGGCAGCAGATGAAACAAAAGTGGAACATTATAAACTTGCTTTCTATTCCAGGGCTGTTGTACTAGATTGCATTATATTGAAAGAGGGAGCTTGGCTCCAGCTATATATGTTAACACCAGTGTACAGATGGTTTCACACATGAAATGCATACAACATAAAAAGGTAATCCAACAGGATACATGTAACGGTTGAGAGCAATAATGTAGCATTAAAGAAACCAAAGTAAGATTTCAAAGAAAAAAAACATACAATAATCTGCTTGATAGAGCTCAAAAGAAAAGTATTGCGCATAAATTCAAGAAAATAATAATATAATAATATATAAAACGGTAAGTTGGTGGGAAAGAATACAATAGAGATGCTATACACATTCGAAATAACCATATTGTCTTCAACTTTCTTTGGATTTAATCAATAATTTTACAGGAGTAAGTAACATTAGTCAAACACAGGACACGTTGCTTGGCATCATGGCGCATGTATGCAAGCACATTTATAGCTTGGAGATACACTTTTTATTCTCTCATTTTCATGTTGTTTTAAAGCACATACATATTTTGAAATACAGGCCCACCAACATCTGTGTTTTGGTTAAGTTTACGTGATGAAATAAGGCAAGCTTGTGAAAAGTATACAGTGCAGTATTTGAGCCAAAAGGCACTGAACAGGTTAATGTTAAACATAATGATAGACACACCAACAATCTGTCAGCTTGAGGCCCATGAAAAGATTATCTGTAAGTAAAAGGAAAAAAAATATGGAGTGTTGTACTGAAAATAAAACATGATCGTTTCCACCCACCACTTCATACAAAACACACAAGTCATCATATGGTTTGGTACATTCCAGACACATGACATCTCAACTGTGTGGTTACTTTCGTGCAACAGTTTCAGACAGCTTCTTCAGTCTCTTCTTCAGCTCCAGCGGGAACTTCTCATAGCACTTCTTGCACACTGGCTTCATGTCAAACTCCACAAACTTGTTCCTGTGGGAGAAAGAGTCAAAGCCATTGTTACAGGTTGGAGGTTAAATGTCATCAACACACTCATACATTATCAGTCATACATATCATATCCTTAAAAATCACTTCTCAAACCGAATATGAATTGATAGATGACGTGCATGTGTTGCGCAAAAAATGAAAACAACAAAACTATGTGATCAAACATGAACCTTGTGGATGGATGCTTTGAATCATTGCCATTGTCAACTGAACAGATTTGTACCTAAGCTGTTATGCCAAATGTTCCCTTCTAAATGAATGTAGTCATTGTCTCCTTTGCACACTATGAGAAAAAAAACATCATTTTCTTTAGTCTTTTCTGTAGCTCCTGAAACATAATCTTTTTTCAGATTTTCTTCATGGGCTACTGTCTAAATTAAAACAACTATTTATCCCAAGACTGCCTATCCCTGTGTTTAGCTTTACATTACAGATTGTGAAATGTATCCTCCTGGCTGTTGTAAATTGTGCTCTTTGATAGTTTTCAGCATAAATGCCCCTACTTCGACATCCACTAAACCTTTTTCTCCATCTGCCCTGTACGCCATTCCCTTCCAAAGCAGATAATCACCGGCAACACCAGGGCACGTGTCAAACCTGTTGAGACCTCAGTACCTCCAGCAGCTAGAAAGCTGCCGGAAGTGATTAAAGCTTTAGCCTTTATATGCAGACAGGCAGGGAGACCCAGAAGACAACGCATACCCTCTACCATGTGATTGAACTGCTTTTCCTGTTTGCATAGCAGGGGTTACCAGAGTAGACGTCTAAATAGCGACGAGTGTCCCTGGCTTAGAAGTGGTCATGTACTAAAGCCAGTGTGAGGTGTCCTGAGTACACTTACACAGTGCACAAAGTAAAATGAACCAAATGTAACTGTGAGATGAGGAAATAAAAGTGACATAAAGAATGTTTGAAATCTGATGACAATGAAACAACAAAAGAGCAGAAACAAAAAGAAAGGAAGATGGAAACTGACCAAAGGAAGAACAGTGGAAGTGAGAAGAAAGGAGAAATAGAGGATCACAGACACATGGGTATCAATTTCTTTTTCTTCTCTTTTGAGTCGCGTTCCCGCTTTGCAAGCCGGCGTTTCATGTCGTCCGGCAGGCGTTCATAGCAGTGCTTACACACCGGCTTCAGATCCACCTCCACAAACTTTTCCCTGCCAGAGCAGCGAAGAGGGGAAAGGAGGCGGGGGGTTATGGAAGAGAAGAGGAAGGACAGTGAGACAGGAGGAGAGGAAAGACATATGAGTGACAAGAACAGGGAGAAGAAAGAGATCGTAGAGAGCACAGCGGAAGGTAAAGGGGAGCAGGAGAAGGTAGTAAGAGCTCAAAGAAGAGGGATGATAAAAGGAAGGAGGGGTAAAGAAAGAAAGTATCCCACAGAGACAGAGAATTATAAGTGTAAAGCTTAAAAATCAGAAATGAACAGGATTGGAATTACAGACAGTTAACAAGCTAGATTTAAAAGAGAATAATGACAAGCAAAGAGAGAGCTAGGCTAACTAAAATGTGTTGATCAATCCCCCTACACAGTTATATTATTAATGTTAGTGTGCTGTAACGTTAGGCCTGTTTATCACTTACTTGAGGGTGAGCTTGGTGTTGCAGGTAGAGCAGGCAAAACAGTTGACACACCACGCCTTGTTGAGGGCAGACACCACTGGAAAAATAGAAGGAATACCGTCAGATGACTGTGGTTTAATCTGATCATCAATTCATAAATTCAGAATCTAATTTCCAAAGGAGACAGTAACGAGATGACACTAAAGCAATTGATGTGTGAAAGAGAGGAACATTGTTTAAAAAAAAAAAAAAGACGTTAACAGGGCGGCACATTTAATGAGTGACATATCAAAAGAACATTTCTCACCATCTCCTTCGATAACACGATTGCAGTGGTAACAAACATCTCCAAACAGCTAGGTGAGACGAGGAAAGACAAACAGAGAGTGAGTGATGCAATACCACGTCTTAAGATGTAATGTAATAATGTAACACTTTTCAAAACTGGCGTTCTTTATCATGGTTCATACAACACGCCTCCTTAGAAAAAAACATGCTATCAAGCACAGACTTCAGAGGCAACACGTTTTGTAAACTTCCTTAGAAGCTGAAGTGTTGTGTGGGATAAAAATTACTGCAATACTCCAACACTAGGTGGCGCTATTACATCAACTAAATAAGGGTTCAGCAAAATAGTGACAGTGGATTTTAGAAGTCAATTTCAATTTTTAAGGTACAAAAAATTTATATTTTACTGCTTAGTTTTTCTTTGATTTTGTATTTATTAATCATTATCACATTCCACCAATTGTTGTGATTAAAAGTGACAATCAAATAATAATCAGTAGTGATTTAAGAGTCTGTTCGGGCCCTCATCACCATTATGTCTGCCAGCCAACGCTTACTCCTCTTCCTCTTTTTTCCTTTTTCTTTCCTATAGACAGCTAATTTCTCTTCATTTTTCTTTGTTGACTTTCATTGACAAACTTTTGTTTTCACAGCAATAATGCATGCAAACGCTGAGAAGGGCAAGAGGTTTGGTCAAGGTTTGTAAGCCCTCAGGGGCCCCTACTGGTCTGGGGCCCCAAGCAGTTGCTTGCCTTGCCTTTGGACAAGCAGCCCCTGTGGCCATAATGCTGCATTTATGGTCAATCACATAGGCCTGTAAATGTTCTCATTTGACAGAAATTGTATTGCAGGTATTAACAGAGTTTTGTAGCATACTATCTTGGCCCCTTTCTACATATCCAACTCCCCATTGTCACTTCATATTTTAGCAGCCTTGGTGAAATGCATGGACCCAGTCGGTTGCCATGGTTCAGATATTAAAAAATGAATGATTCTGATACTTTTGAGTGTTACCTGGTTGTAGTGTGTTTCACAGTAAGCCAGACCCTTGCGCTCGTAGTGACGGTGTCCAAGGAAGGGTTTCTCACACTTAGCACACACAAAATGCTGAAAACAGACCCACAGGCAAGCACACATGGTTAGCACAGCTGTCAGTCAGTCCATTATCACAAACATTACAAGATCAGACCACAAGCAGATCAGTTTAGTCCAGATATCCTCTAACTTCCTCCACCAGAGAGTAGGGAGGGAGGTCTGAAGAGTGAGCTCTAGAGGGTGTACTCACTCTTCAAACAGATACATGAGTAAGTAATGGTAGGACATAACAAATATTAAAAGGGAATGTACACTTTTCTGGTAATGCCTATTTAAGCCCTCTGTCTATGTCATGTGTCTGTGATATAAGACATAAGTGATGAGTTTAACAGTGCAGAATCATCACATTTTAGACTGTAAAAGCCAAATAAAAGATGAATGTCTGCAGATAGTGATTGTTTTTATACCTTAAATACATAGATATCATGCTCCAAAGAGCTGGTCAAACAGACAGAAACTAACTGGTAAAGCTAAAAGTTAGTGTAACCAGTGTAGGGAAGCTGGGAGATTCTAGTTATGCAGGGACAAGTGAGACATGGGCAGCAGTCAACGTCAGGCCGATCCATAATCCCCTCACCATGTCAAAGTGTCTCTCACAATAGGCTCGACCACCTCGCTCATAAAACGGGTGGCCCTGAAACGGGCGCTCGCACACAGTGCACACATGATGCTACATGTGGAGCGGGGAACACCAGAAAATGACAATAAAAAATGAATATACAGGAGAAGAGATGGAGATAGGATGCGATATGACATCAAAGAGAATACAAGAAAAAAACAGACAGAATGCAAACAGAGACTTTCCCAGCTCAGAGATGGAGCAGCTTGAACAGAACTGTGAATATAAGACTGGTGAAAGACTGAGACACAAATATGGAATGTATTAATTATTGATGTAAAGACAGAGAGAAAAATAACTGGGGCAACAATATCAAGCTATAGACAAGTAATCCTGAAACTTCCTGAGTTTTTTTCCCCCTTTTCTTATGGATCAAATTTTTTCAAGTAAATTACAATTTAGGTCTATTAAACGAAACAGAAATATGCACATTTCAAATGTAAAATATGTCCTCAACTACTCTGGCTGACAATACCAAACATATAAAAACATTTTTCAATTTGAGAGTTCATCCTTTCTTAAGCTTCAGGTAACTTGCAACAAAAGTTAACAGCGTAACATCGCACCTCCACATGCCACTGCTTGCCCATAGCGTTAACCACACGGCCCTCGATGGGTCTCCTACAGGCACCGCAGATGGGGACACCCATCTTGTCATGGCAGGGCAGGCAGTAGAGCTCCCCCTTCAGCTCCCTGGCATCAGCTGTCAGCTCCTTACTGCGGAGAGAATCAAATTAAACTAGATAGACCAGCTTGACTTTCACTCATGTAACGTACATTAAAGCAAATGCAAGCCACGTAAACATTTTCCACAATAGCCAAACTAATCAATCTGAAGTTATCCAACCAAACAACAGAGGTGTACTTCTTCCAGAATGTCAAAAATACTGATTTTGACTATGTTACAAAATCGGTTGAAAAAATAACACTCTGTATAGTCAGAGGTTAAAAATGTAAATATAATACAAGTGAAAAGCAAGAGATTTTTTATGAGATAGCATGAGACACTCACTAAGTTAAATCACACGACATATGTGTACATACAGTAATAAAGTTTGTCCACCAGAGAGCACTCTTTGGTCCTTAGTTTGTTGCAGATTGAAGGACTGATTCACTAAGAATAGATTGAAGCTATCTGCGATCTGCTTCACTTCAAGGTCTAATTCACAAATGCAAAAGACGCATAACAAAAAAATGCAGCATTTTTCCAGTATTGGTTATAAATGTGCAGTGTCTATGTACTTTTCATTATTTGGATCGCCATACAGATTCATGACGGTTTTATCAGTGAAGTTACAACACATATTTATGTTTTGATAATCATGTCTAATCGGTCTCTTCTATCTCTTAACATTCACATTCATTAGATTTAAGAATCAAAGCGCTCATACACCTGGCAGCATTGTGACTGCGTAAAAAGTAAGTTGTAGTTTGCATGGAATTATAAGATCTCTATTTGAAAGTCTGTCGTGTTTTCAGGACTGAATTCAACATAATGCATCTTGCTGGCTTGTAGCATACAGTCCTCCCTTTGTTTTCATGCTCTGAATATTCTGTGAGACCATCGGCTGTAGAAGTAGTGGATGTGAACTTCAAAAGTTAAGTCGATGTGGAAACGTGCATTCTTTGTATTGACCAGCAGGGGGAGACTCCACTGTGTATAAAACAAAGTCCAACGGTATAAAAACTGATGAGAAACTGACTCTACCTCTTTCTTGTTTCTTGGTTTGTTTATTTTTTAGATTTTATAGTCTTAACCCAGTTTCAAGTGTTTGGAAAATCATGGTCCCATTTAGAGTTTATTTGTTGATAAAGGGGGATAAATTATGATCTGGCTAATCTGATTGACAAGTCACAGCCATAAAGACCTGTAAATCAGAATGGAGATTTCCACTCTCCCTCTAATCCACATATAGTCACTTCTAGTTATGATTGCAGTCGAAAATGGACCCGAGGCTTCCAAAACAAACCAATCTACTTTTCATGCAGTCTGTGTGTGAGACTGACAGAGCTGGCCAGGTGTGTTTGTATGTGCATGTTTACCCGCAGTTGTTGCAGTTGAAATGATCCGGGTGGTAGGGGTCATTCTTGAAAAGGAGAGGCTGCTCCTCGATGATGGCGTGACACTTCTGACAGATGTACTTGCCGAGGCCACGAGCTTTCTCTCGGTTGTGACATGGACGACACAGGTGCCTGATGAGAGAGTGAGGACCAGATTATAAGAGGAAATGAAAAATTAAAAAAAAAAAAAAACAAAGCTGAGTAACAGGAACTGACCTTCCAGCATTCTTGACAAATCCAACGTCGGCGAGCACAGCCTGGCAGATATCACAGCAGAAACAGTCTGGATGCCAGCTGTTGTTCATAGCCTTGATCACACGACCGATGATGAACTCACCTGGAGGAAAATGGAGGGATTACGGAACGCTTGAGCAAACAGTCACACAGATATTGATCGTGTGAAGAGCATTTCCTCTAAGTAGCACCGCAGCGGGAGTCTGAACAGGCAGAGTCAGGTGCAGAAGATGGATATTTGGTATTTATGTTACTGCAGTTCTTGTACTTACCGCACTGGTGGCAGCAGGGAGCGAACAGCATCTGGAAGTCATGCTCACAGTATTTCCTGCCTTCAAACTGTCCAAAAAATTAAAACAATACAGTACACAGCTGTAAAACCACACAGATGAACATCCAAACAATGAACAAGAAATGAAACAATTCTGCACTACTCCGCAAATAAAACAACATGTTTGTAAGCATAATGTTGGCAACCTGATCGTGTTATTCTGATAAAACTATGAGTCAGTCAGTAACCTTTTTGAATGATTCTACAAAGACGTTCCTTCTGTCAGTAAGACGTCCAATCAAAGAAGAGCAGACAGTTGAGGGACAGGAGGGGGAAAAAAGGCTGATACCGTTTTCTAGCAGCTCTTAAACATTACTCAGCAATATTAACACACTTCTGTCAAAGGTAGAAAGCAAAGGGGACATTTAGGAAAGCCCTCCAGGCTGTGCTGAAAGCTCGATGAAAACTAGAGCATTTTGGAGAAGCAGGCCTGAATCATTCAAAAATAATAAAAACCGTTGACCTGCTTTATTAGGCAAGGGAGTTTTCTTTATCTTATCTTTCCCTCTGTGGGATTGTGCAGCGACAAAATGCAGATGTGGGCTTTAATATCTGAATCACATGTCCAATGTCACGAGTCCCCATGTGATCCTGGGTCTGCAAGCTGTGCTGTACAAACTCAGTGCTAATCCTCACAGTCATCAGTGCAGCATGGCGTCACATTCTCTCTCTGCAAACATTTTGTGTAATATCAAAGACAATCCCATTTCTACGTCGCGAACAATAATAGTTCTTTGTGTGACAATTTTATCACCGTGCCAATTATTGACATAATACGTCAATGAATCTCTTCACTACAAAGTGAGTCATGGAGTTTCTCAACCAACATTTTATTATGATTTAATTTGAAAAAGATATTTAAAAAAAAACCATTGATGTTCTAAAACTTCATCTTACAAGAATAAAAAAGAAAAAGAAGGAAATAGACTATAGTGATAAGAACATTTCCCCTGAATATTCAGTGTTGACACCTATAGGCTCAGGGTCATTAAAAAGCAAGAATCATCTTTCCATTTCGAACCCCACTCCCTTATCTAAACATGTTTATACTGCTGAGCACAGAGGGGTGGGTAATGAGCAGCTTACTGTTTATTTATGGCAACCTGTAAAAGCATTACCCTGGAGAATGAGTCAATGTCATGGCTTATGGCTTTTATATTGACTGTAGTGTGAGAGACACCTTCTCTTTGAAACACTGACTAAACAGAGGAGCATCGGGTTCCCTGGGGCCGACCGGAGAAACACCTGGCCTTGTGTCAAAGCTGGTAAACACACAGCTTACTGGAAGGGGTTTTTTAATAATTCAATGCCTCTCTCTTTATTCACATCAACAGGACCATGTGGTTAGACTCTTTGTTTAAGGAATCTCTTCTAAACAGTGATGATGAGGTTGTAATAGAGAACCACCAGCAGTTATGTGGCCATTTTATTTTAATTTAAAGTTTACGAAAAAGTCTTAAAATGATTATATTTATCATTTCAGACAAAAGGATCTATACATTTTGTAGCCTTCTTATTGATTCAGGCATGGTGTAATGTTCACTGTGTATTCACCTTTACTGTATGGTTTGTAGAAAGTGATCTTATGTGCTCACTGCAATCTTTTCCCTTAGTGTTAAAATCTTGACTGACTGACTACACTTTCTATTTTCACTGGATAATCAAAGAAACACCAAGAAGACACTGGTGTAGAAAACGGGTACCTCATAGAAGAGTCCCTCAGGGAACTGCTGGAAACACTGGGCACACACAAAGCACTGTTCGTGGTAAAGCTCCCCGTTGCTGTTCACGATCTTCTCCGCCGGGGCGAAACCACTCTTGCAGCGCTCGCACATGGCGTTGGCCAGAGCATTGGCCATGTTGCTGAGAAGACAGAGACGTCACAATCAGGATCAGAGAGTAACATGGTTATTTCAACACATTCATTATTTCAGTTATGAAGCAGGAAATGCAATATTTATAAAAAAACGTATTTCAACCAATATACAAGAGCATAAACTGACATTTATTACAATGTTATTAAGATTTAGTACAATGAATAATTACTGTATTTATTTGAATATAAAAATACAGATACATGAATTATTCTGAACTCTGAATTATAGTTACTATTAAAATTATGATCAACTTATGAAATGGTTCAAATTCTTTACTGTTTGCAGCTTGTTAAAACATTACTTCAACATGTCAAATCACATGAGTCTGATTATTATTGAAGCAGTTATATATCTTGTTATGAGTGTTGTCGTACTCAAAATCAGTCTTGGTCTCAAGACCACTTTTTGAAGGTCTCGTCTCGGAATCAAAAGAATTTTTACTCAGCCTTGTCTCGATCTCAGACTGGGCGGACTCCGCTTTTAACTTAAGACCGGTCAAGACCTCCACCGAAATGCTATTTGTCCTTGTCATTACTGTGATTAGAAAAGAAAAATGCCCTTTTCTAAAAGAACAAATAACTTCAAATCATGTGAGTGACACGCCCGTGCACACAACATGATGATTTTTCAGTGATATTTATGGTCCTGGTCTTGACTGGGTCTCGATCCCTGTCCCTGAATGTCTCGGCCTCGGAGCACTCTGGTCTCAGGTATGTCTTGCTCTTGGTTAGTGTGGTCTTGACTACAACACTACTTGAAAAAAAAAAGTCCATATTTCAGTTTGAATGTATTTTTTTGTAAGACATATTTTCTTAGAAATATCCAAGAAGTCATTTAAAGTTCCAGAAGATCTTAACTCAAAGAGAAAGGACAGGAGGGTGGGAGAAATGTGACGTAAAAGGTTAGGAGAGTTGAAAACGTACACACAATATCTGTGTTGAAGGTTTATTTTGGCTCTGCTTATCAGGGTGTGGGGGCGCTACGAGGTGGGAAAACTACATGTTGTCTTTGGAGAATGAAGCTCAAGTTACTGTGTGCACTGCTGGGCTCAGCAGCAGTACAAGTGAGGTGTGTGTACACAGACATGGGACACACTGACTGGACTGACAAAGGCTGAAGAACAGACCTATGTACTGACGTTGTAGAGTTAAAATGACATATGAAACAAACCCCGCCCCCTCATTAATCAATCCTATTTTGTTTTACCTCCTTGCAAAAAGTGACTGTAATACATCACTGGGGAGGGGCCCCAGGCTACTAACTTTTATATGAGGTGCTGGTGCCAGAACCTGCAGCACACATACGGTCACACCCAAAAACCTGCCTCAGTGTTTCTTAGAAAAGTGATTATTTATGACCCTTGTTATGCTCACCATCAAATTTACGAGTTATTCCAGACAAGCAGATGTTAAAATTAAAAAAAGTAACTTACATGTATGACAGAGGTTAGAATGAAACATAACTTAAAGGACACTTGACTGTCAATGGCTATTTTTGAAATGACAATCCTCTGCCTTTACATCTTGAACCACTCACACCTGAAAACACAACACGGACCAGACTCTGGTGTTTTCTCCTCGTGTTCAAACTGGAAACATGTAAGAAACATTTCTTCATAGTTGTGAAATATGGTTCTGCTCATTTAAATAAGTGATGCCATTGTCTGAATACTGCTCACGGTTTGATGATTGGACCTCTATGTGTGAGAAGCATGTCCCTAAATAACAGAGTGTAAAAACCCAAATTTCCCCTCGGGGATTAATAAAGTATTTCAAAATAAAACAAACAAACAAATCTGATCAGCCTGAAATAACTCTATTTAAAAGGATGTTTTAAAACGGTATTATTGTAGGGGAAACCGAGTGTGATGAGTGGTATGGATGAATACGGGAAGGCAAAATCTATCCAGTGGACAAAACTTCATCATCTCATGGTTTGTTTTAGGAAATGGCTATCCAAACCTTCTTCTGTCAGAATTTTGAACTGAATTAAACCCCGAGCTGCATCCATGATCAGATCATCATAATGAAACAACAACAAGAGCAAAGTTCATCATGAATGCTACAATGTCCAGGAAAACAACTGTTTTTGGAAGTTAATGGGAAGCTGTTGCAGACAAAGATGTTGAAGAGAAAAAAAGAAAGTCGAGAGAGAATGGAGGGACCTTCCTGGCTCCTCGACTTTGTTTGAAAGGTCAGAATACCAACGCGTATCCAGGCAACACGGACACACAAACAAGACTGTGTAGGATTTTTTTGGAGTGATGGATTCTGTTCATATAAACTTAGTTAGAGCAATTTGGGAATGAACGAGAGTTCTGCAAACTCCTAGACACACTGCTCATCCATTCAGATTTTTGGGATTTTATTCAATGCTGTCATTTAAACTATCTTTAACAAGACATTTTTTTTTTTTATGATCTGCACTAAAGACATTGTTGAGAGTTATATTCTTTAAAAAAAAAGGCGAATTGAGGGAAGAAGATGTGGGATTACGCTCAGCTTCCATCTGGGTCCACTCCTCACAGACTTATCAAATACATATTGTTCTATATACCCTGTTTGGCCTGATATCAGACACACTGACAGCCCTGCCCTGTCCAAAGGCTTTAAGGGAGGAAATGATACATCCCTTAGGCATTTCCACCCTCCTATCTGCCTCCAGCGCCCTGTGTGAAGGAGAGACACGCTTATAAGCAGCTGTGGGGCTAAAACCGCATAGTTAAAAAAAATATTCATTTCAATGCAGTGGTGATGATTTAGGACATTAAGGACGGACAAGTTAGTGTGAGGGAGTCGCTGATGTAGTATGAAGGACATGATCCTTCACCAGCTTCACACAATCTGCAAACTGTCAAGTAAACAGTAACACCAAACACTGAGCTTTGAATCCATGGTAAAAGAGAATGTAGCAGCACTGCAGCCTTTAGTTATAGACTGCCTTTGTTAAAATGTAAAAGTTTAACTCATCACTACAATACTTTGGACCGTCCTTTACACGCTTGTTAAAATTGAGTACAATCTCCTTTGGAGCATGTTAAGCTGTGAGAAGGTGATTACATACCAGGGGTTGATTTTATGTACCGGTAATAGACAATGAGGACAATGTAATGTAAAGGAAGAATACTAAATAATAATGGGTCTCAGTTGGCAAGACAAAGTCTGACTCCCAGCTCTTTCTGCATGTCAACTCACTCTCTGCTCTCCACATTTCCTCTCTCTCTTCAGCTGTCCTGTGTTTCATCTAAATGTCTACATCCAAAGGCAAAAAGGCCCAAAAAGTGTCCGCCAATGTGAAAATCATACAGAGCAATCCACTGTCAGTAAGTAATGGTAAATGGACTGTACATGTATGGTGCTTTATGGACTTATGTCCACAGAAAGTGCTTTTACACACACTTAATACACCCCCACACATGTTCATTTACTCATGACAGAGGTTGCTAAGTGAAGTGCCCATCCTTATTTACTTATCTCATTCATACACATTCGTGGCTATGACACTCAGGTGTAAATTTGGGGTTCAGTGCCCAAAGCTGCAGGAGCTGTGATCGATCTGCCAACCTTACGATTAGGAGACGACTGACTACCACTAAGCCACAGCCACCCCTATAGTAAAGAGGTCAACAAGAGGGTAAAGTAGGTGAAAGAGTGAAAGAAGGTAAAAGTAGGGAAATGGTTAAAATGCTGGTAAAATATCTGAAAAATAACCATTTGTCAAAATGTATTCTTAGAGGGAGCACAATGCAGGAATCCACACTTTATGATCACAAAAGTAGTGAATCTAGTGATGTCTATATGGAAGCTTCAAACAGCACGTTCTAGTCTTTAATCTGCGTTACAGTATACAGGGTTTAAATGAATGGTTGCCATATATGTAGGTGTATGACATGAAAACTTCATCTAATTTTGTTCTTCTGATTTTTCTTTTTCAAATGATGATGATGATATCAAATAGGATATGCCTTATTGTTATCAATCCCCAAAAAATTAATTAAGAAAAAACTTGATATTTTTAAATACCAGTCTTCCTTCCATGACCGATAGGGCTCTTAATTTATCTCATATACATTCAACCAATGATGGCTGCTGTAGCATGTCCACGCTGAGTTCTATACCTTCCTCTAATTTTGACCTATTTTCACTCCTATACTAAGAAAGAACACTCCATGGTTCAAAATGACCCTTTACAAACCTGCGGGTCACCCTCAACCATGTTTTAGTGCAACCTGTAATGAGACCAGATAAGTCAGAAATAAAGTCTGTATATTTAGCCTTCCTGTCCGTCATGCACACATACTTGGAATGCCAGTTGGCATATTCTACTTTGCATAACAACTCCCCCCTTGGCACAAAGATAGCCCTTCCTGTGCACTCCCCGCTGTAGCACCCAGAGCTCTCCCTGCACAAACATGGCACAGAAGGCAGCTTAAGCACATCAAACCGGCTGGTAAAGCCAGCTACTAAAATATCAGAATTCCAAACATTCTGTACCACTACAGTAAGCTCAGAGCACATACACTAATGCCATGTCCGTGTATGAGCAGACCAGAGTCCTTAACACCCACAACCACAACCTAACCTACCTGCACTATTTCATATTTTCATATGTTCGTCATTGACCAAAACATTGTGATGGAGGAAGAAATCATCTACTTATCACAGCCATAAACCAAGTCAGGTAATCAAACCATGACTCCTTATCCAGTTTCCCCCCGGACACACAGTTACACATTTTTACAGTTAGGCGTTAAAGAGAAAGGGATTTTACAAGAATGATGGCAATTAGAAATGTTTTTTCCCCCTGTTAGAGGCGTACAAATCAACAGTCTTTTGGTGGGTCAGCAGATCCTTTAAAGAGTTGCTGCTCAGTGTTTTATTACCACTCCACAAGGATTTCTCTGTTGAGACATCACACCCATAAAACAAGTAATAATAATGAAACACCAGTTGGTATTGATTAAAGACCACATTAGGAAAACTTAATTTTTCCCCCCCTTAAAAGGCTTACAGTATCAGGCGGGCCAGCCTACATAACTGTAATGCTCTAAGCCCCATCTTTCAAAACGGTATACTTACAAGCGAGCATAAAAATCACAAAACTCCTTATAGACTTTGACATCACTCTTTCGTCTCTGGGACTTTGACACCGGGACCTCAGCCTCTCCCCCATCCCCATCCCGAATCCTCTGGTGGTATCCGTTCATTTCCCCATGAGTTACATGGTCTGGGGCTTCTCCATCCTCAGGTATCGACGGAGGCAAGGCACGGCCATTCATCTCCCTTATCATCTGCAGCAGTCCTAATCAAATGTAAAAGTCCTCCTCACACTTGGAGTTGAAGTCACTGCTGTCAAAATCAAAACACTTGAGTAGAAATCCTCTGCTCTCGTTCAGTTTACGTTCCCAGTAATGGGAATGGCAATCCAGCAAGCAGTGGGAGCTGTAATCCACATAGTGAGACGGAGACCGTAACACTGATCAGACTGCACTGGGAGTACTCTCCCACTTTCTCACTCACACACACTCAGTCCCGCTTTCTCTCATTCCCACATCAACCCTTTTTTTTCTCTCTCTCTCCTCCTCCTCTCTCCCACACACACACCAACACACTTAGTCCCCCCCCCCCTCCTGTCACCCCTGCTGTCTATTCTTGGGGAAGGTTACTGACATTAAAGAGCCCACCCTGTCGCCTGTCAAACCAGAGGTCAATGTGCCATCACACAAACACATATACACACAATCACACAATGCCTTTAGCTGATTTTTTTTTTTTTTTACTGATAAATGTTTTGCATTCCTATTAGCTGCAGTCACAGAAAAATATCAACTCTTTCCATCAGTCTATGTTTATGTGTGTTAAACAGCTGGAGCTCTCAGCCCTCTGGTAGATGTAACAACGTGGCTCCAACTCAATATTGCGCAAAGTCGAAATGTCACACAGAAAAGCAAAAAAAAAAAAAGGCTCATGACGGGAGAAACCTACATTTGAACAGAATAGATAATGACTTTCTGTTTATTTCAGGGATTGCAAAATGCACTGGAGCAAGGCATTACGCAACAGTTTGTTTAGACAAATATAGAGGAGAGGAAATAGGAGCCCGATATTGAACCTATCCTAACGTGAGGACTGCTATGCTGTTTGTTGGCTGAAATCTGACTTTGAGCTGGTTTAAATTGAGGATATCTAAACAACGGATTCCAACTGCTCCTCCCCTTATTGGTTGGTTTCACCAATTACCAAATACATTAGCTCCCCTTCTGATAAACTCTGACTGTTACAGGACTACTCGTTTTTTTTCCCTGACCATGATGATGTAAACATGGCATGTATATACTCAGAGTCTGTCAAGTGAACGGCTTGTACCAAAGCTTTAAACATCCCTCTGGAGTTTCCCCAGAGCTACAATTATAAAATGCATTAATGGGTCCTTAAAATTCCCATATTGGCCTAAGCCTCAAACCAATGAATCAGTGTCTCCTCTGGGTAAATGATAGCTCTTTATGTGGCAAAAACTCAACTGGCCCAAATTAATGATCACTTAATGACAAACCATCAAACAACATAAAACCAGCCCTTCAGGGAGACGACATTTTCACGCTGGATTGGAGAACAGATGTGCTCATCATTCAGAACTTTTGGATTTGTAACTATTACAACGTTTAAAAAGGGTAAAATGTCCTTGAACTATGTGTATGCCTGTGTGTTTATGTTTGTGTGTGTGTTTATTTATGTGTGTGTGTGTGTGTGTGTGTACCCAGCTGAAAGGTATCTTAAGAGTTCCTTCATAAAACAGTCTTCTACATGACTCCATCATTCTACAAATAGACAGCCAGTGGAGCCTCAGCTCCAAACTAGGTGCTGGCAGCTGCTGTTCTGTGTCTGTGTGTGTGTGTGTGTGTGTGTGTGTGTGTGTGTGTGTGTGTGTGTGTGTGTGTGTGTGTGTGTGTGAGAGAGAGAGATGGTTTGTATACATAGCAGGGGCCAACTCTGCCTCCTCTAAACCTGACTGCCAAACTGCATCTAATAGCCAAAGTCATGAATTCTCTTTTTTTTTCTCCTTCATTTAAGTGTAAGAAACAAAAACTGTCATTCTATGATTCTGTCCTCTAAACACCAGTGAAGTGTTGCTTTTGAGCCTGTTTACATTTTTCAATCGCCATCTAAGGAATGTCTGCTTTCTGAAACGAATGACACAATGCATTTTGAATGGGCACTATTTAAAGCGTTTCCAAAACCAGAACAACAACTGCAGAAAAGTCACCTTAGCTCAAGCCATTGGGAATGTTCTCCACTGGGAACCAGTGCTGAGTGACTGGGGCACAATGGACAGAGGGTGGGTGCTTAACAGGAAACACGTAATCTTTCCTTAAGATTACACTCTTGCTGCAGAGAGTTCCACCCTAACATGAGAACTTCAACTCTTCTCGGTTAACATGAATGTGCACGGCTGATAATTGGTTTAGGAATAATTCAATTTGAGCATCAAAATGTAAAAAGCATTTGAATATGAAGACATTTTATACAAAGTGAAGTCACAATGCTGATGGTGCCGGTCTCTCTAATGAAGCAGAGAATACAATTAAACCGGGTGTAACAAGTTTCCCAATTGGCATTGCTGTGAAGTAGACGGAATCCACCAAATGTGAAGAAATTTCCATCACATGTAATAATTCATTTTGGGGGATTGGTCAGAGAGATGGACAGACAACCTGAAAGCCTAATGCCCCTGACTACAGCTGTTACGAGTGTGCACGCCTAAAACTCAGACAGGCAGTGGATTTGTTCATGGCGTCTGCAGCATCCTAAACTCACAACGGATTAAGCAGCATGTGATTCTGTCTTGGAAGAACTGTACTAACATGATGTTATAGGAATACAAGACACTATTTGGACCACAATATGTTAAATATTAAACTTTAAACAGTAGGAAGAAGGAATGATCAGATATCTGAGTTAAAAAAACCATTTCAAGTTGTTGATTCTAGATAGATGAGTTATCGTCACAATACCAGAATTTTACATTTGGATGTGATACTATAAAAACCAAATTATATTGATACCTGTCTAAACCACAGCAGCAAACATAGAAGTCCCCAAATATCAGAAAATGTATTGTATTTGTGCAATTCAGACAGTGCTCCAACCTCTTCTCTTCTAACAGCTTTGGGTTAAAATTAAATAGAATCTGTAGTTTTTTTTAAGCTTTGGTACATTTTTGATACTATCCCCATTAAAATAACAGAGAATTGTATGAAAATGTGTAAACATTTTGACAACCTCAGCAGAGAGAGAGAAAGAGAGAAAGAGAGAAAGATAGAGAGAGAGAGAGATAGAGAGAGATAGAGAGAGAGAGAGAGAGAGAGAGAGAATGTGAGTAGCCACATGAATGTCAACCTGAGCTTAAAAATGGCTTCAGCAACTGTCAGCAGCCGACAAAGTGTCTCTGGTGTGTTCCCTCTGTGGGGATAGGATTTAGAGACTTCCTTACGGGGTCACCAGAGGGGTCAAAGGTAAGGTCACCCATGGTGACAACTTAGAAAATGACGTGGGAAATATTAAATAATTAAATGACCTCTGAAGCCACTAGAGAGAAAAGCTAGAGTTTTTTTTAACCGAGGGTGTTTTGTGTATATAATCTACAAAAGTCATTCTAAACACTCAGTGTGGGCTGTTACAGTCAGAAATGTTTTACCCAGACATTAACCAACAAGTATTTCTCTTTAATTTAAATGTATCATCTGTAAATGTATTTGTATTAAGATGGAGAAATAAAGGAAAGATAGGAAAACCAAACGTTTTCTGCAGAATTTGATGGCAGATAAATACTGCACACGAATGAGCAATAATGATACATTTGTGTCACGGTATTTGTGGCACATTTCACATTTACTATAACTTTGAGAACATAAATAATAAATGAAGGACCAAGCAACAGCCTTGACTCTCAACCTGTCTGAAAAGAAAAGGCAGGTTCTGGTTGAAGAAACATATATCAAACACACCCTTCCAGCAGTCCTCATCACACGCTGTGTCAACATCAACCACGGCAACAGGGACATGAGGGCTGCTGGGGCAAAATCATTTGGCAAGGCAAAGAGCAAGCATACACACGCAAACACACGTCTGCACGGAACACTTCGTAGCACACACTGATTCAGTGACCGTGCAAACATCATTTATGACTAACATTTCCTTTGTTATGCACTGCTTGTTCCTGATACCAGTTTTGACCGGCAGCGGTCAAGAGTCCTGTTCTCCTCACCTCCACAGACAGTCTGGAACACACACAGCCCATTCAAGTGTTTGAAAAACAAGGTGTGCTTTCGTTTTGGTATCAGCTCTTTATTAATGTTGAAGTAAGCAGATATGAAGCTTTCTGCTTGCAGTTCTTCATTTCATTACAGTGAGCAAAGGTTTTTTTTTAAAGAATAAACTTTTTATGGGTTTTATATTTACATACAAAAAAAGTTCCACTTAACTGACAATATTTTTGTGAAGAAGTATTTAGTTCACTGTGAGTGATTCTGTTTTCTTTTTCTCATCAAGAGCATTTAGTAGAATGAGGAAAACCCCAGCGTATTCTCCTGGGTATGTGGGTGGAGACAAAAGCAATCGATCACAGATAATCTCACTCAGCAGCATACTAGATCACAGAAAATCATCACTAAATCTCAATTTTACCAATAAGGAATAAACTAAATCTTTTCTATTAAACACTAGCACTTCTAACCGTTCCTTTTAGCATATAACTGAGATGTATTTGAATGATTTTATCCTTTTTATCTCTGTCCATGTACATTTCTTGTGACTATATGCAATGTTTGTATCCACAATCTTCGTACCCATATACCAGTTAGAGAACTCAGTGTTTGATTCTAAACTATTAGTGCATGACTTTTTAACGTGTCACATAAACACGTGTGGAGACACCAAAGTAATGTTAGATGTGAACAGCCATACTTGAGTTTTCCACTAGTGATAGGTTCACTATACATCTGAATACCAGGTGTAAACAAGTTCACTGCTTCCCTCCCTGTTCAGTCAGATATAATGTGATATAATCCACATTTAATTAAATGATACATAGAGCTCATAAAGACTGCAAGGCGTGAAAACAATGATATTAAACCCTTCTGACACCAAACTGCATTACATGACAAAGAGGGAGGCTTCAAGTGTTTGACTTCTGTACATCTCAAAGAGAGAGCGCCCTCTTTCATTCCACATTCTTCACATTCCTCTCATCACTTTAGGAACAGACACACATACACACACGCACGCATGCACACACACACACACACAAACACAGAGGAATATTTATGTTTGAAAGGTAGAAAAATGATCCATAGCTGATTTATTGTTGGTGTGAAATGATCTCTGCACATACACGGCGTTGTCTATCACTGCTGATCTCACATCTTAGAGGAATTCAACCATCAGCTGCAGTGTTTGCTGATCAAACACACCAGCACATCTCACCTTATCTCTCCTTGTCAGCACAAGACACACACACAAAACCACTTTTCACTTCAGTTTTCTTTGGTAATGATTCAGGTTCTGTTGCAACACAATGAGCCTGTTTGGAGTCAATACCTGACTGATCATGTAAGACAGGGTCAATCAGACCATGCAGAACAAAACTGTAGATATGCCGATGATAACTTAACCAACCCAAAAGACATTTTAAAAAAAAATCGACATTACACAAGTGAAAGAAGCCTTCAAAAAGGCAACAACTTACTTTGGGAAAATGAGAAAAATAAGTACCAATGAACTAGGTGAGGGTTAATATGTTTGCATACCAAACACAACATATTTTCACTAAATATTCTAACAGCTAGACACTCTAACAAGTATACAAACATTGGCAAGTTTTCAAACCAATTCTATTTTTTATCTATCTTTCATGTTTGTTTTTTCTGCAAAACTACCAACATCACTTTAAACCAAAATAGTGCAGGTCAGTTTCAGTTAAATGTAAGTGCTGTCTAATAAAAGGTGGAAGGAAAAACTACCCTTGACATAATGTACAATGTGAGTTTAAGGCACCAGAAGAACAGAAATCTGACAGCTTCACAAAGGTAAACTCACCTGAGGCCATCCCCGGCCACACTTCCATAACTGTCTGGTCTCTCCTGTCTTCGCCTGTACAAGTCTGAGTTTGACAACTCTTTCAGCCTCAAAGAGTTCATCTCCTCTTCGCCACTCTCCCCCTTCCTTCCTTCCTTCCTTCCTTCCCTTCCACCCCTCGTCCGCTGCGAGCACTCAGTCCACACGGATTGCGATCGTGTCAAGAAGAAGTGTTAATTCTTTATCCCTGAAGACTTAAAAGTCTTGAGTCGATGTCGCTCGCTCAGACACACCTCCAAGGCTCGCGCTCATACAGAGGTGTGGTTTCCCTGCCTGCACACCTATCAGCCACTTCTCGCTCCACCTTCCCCTCCTGCAGCAGGTAAAAGAGAGGAAAGGGAGAGTCGCAGAGCAAGAGAGAGCCATTCCCCTTTCTGGCCTTTACCCCCGCTGACTCTATTTACCTCCTACTTGTCTCACTGCTGTGTTTGAAAAGAAAGGCTGAGAAGGAACAGAGAGCATCGAACAACAGAGGAAACACACTGTCCCACACCAATCCCCCCCAGTGGGGTTGTTTGAGATCTGTTTCACTCATACTAAAACCAACAATAACATACTTCCCAATACTCTAAATTAGAAAAGAAGAATATATCACACGTGGATTGAAAAATAAATGTGCATTAAGCTGCACTATCCGACAACGTCTAAGCTTCATTTCCAAGTTTCAAGAATCAACTGCATTTCGGTTCCTCTTTTGTAAACTGTGGGATTACTTTTCCAGCAGCAACAACAAACTGTTGAAAAAGGGGGAAAATGTCATTCTATGAATAATTCATCACAATGTGGGAACAAGAGATCCTCCCAAACAGACACAAACCACAACAGATGTACATTTTCAGATGGAGCTGAAAGTCTCCCTTAAACATGTGTGGTTAAAAAACAAAACAAAAAAAACAAAACAAGAAGCTGTGATGTCATGGAGGCAGGAGAAAGATTTGGTGGTTCGAGAAGGAAAAACCAAACGACCATAGTAAACAAGCCACCAAAGAAGAAACAGATGTAAACAAGAGCTCAAACTGCAGCAACATGCAAACTGATTTGTGCTCTACTACTGGCTTGTTTAGGTTGACTGTGTTTGTTATCTTATATACCATTTATCAAACACCACCGTATCAGACGGTTTAACCTGGCTGTGGGCGGGGCCTAACGGCTGACACAAACCGTGTCTCTCCTGTGTGCAGACAGTCACATGCCTGATGAAGAGACCACCTTCAGCAGCTTGCCTTGACCTGTGCAGCATTCCACACGTTTGACACACACACTCACACTCACACTCACACACACACACACACACACACACACACACACACACACACACACAAAGTGAGAGCATACAACGTGAATGTTGAACTTCAACATCAGCTTCACATCCTTACAGGTAGCAGATGTGATAATGTCAGAGTGTAGTGGAAGCTGTCTCAGCAGTTCTTTGACATGTCTGAGTGTGCACTGTTCACGATTATTAATGATGAATCACAGTTTAAGGATCCACATCTGTGTACAACTCACTTACAGCCCACTTTATTTGGGGTTTGAATTTACCCTAAAAAATAACTGTAAAGGGATATTTTAAACAATTTCAATCTTAAAGGGTGTGTCCAGTAAAAGTGACAATACACTAATGTCATCTGCTCTGTGTAAGTACAAACACTGTGTAAGGAATTATAGGACTACAATCACTGTGAGATTTAAAAGCCAGTCCTGTGTTTGCAATTGGAGTTGCATTCAGCCAAAAAATATGTGTAGAGCTGTCGCGCACGCACGCACGCACGCACGCACACACACACACACACACACACACACACACACACACACACACACACACACACACACACACACACACACACACACACACACACACACACACACACACACACACACACACACACACACACACACACACACACACACACACACACACACACACACACACACACCCTCCTTTCGGGCTAATACTGAGCAGACATTTTCTGAACATCCAGAAAGGCGCTATTTGACACATGAGTGCACTGCCACCGTGTGGACAACTCTGCTATTACAGCTATTTTCAGTGGTGTCGCCGAAAATCTAACGCACGCTCATGATTACAATTTTAAAACAAATGCACAGCAGGATAACTATTTGTTACTTAAATCAGCAACACATATAGCCTTTAGAAAATGTAGATTACATACTGAATATTATCTTCCCCGTGTTCTAATTGTGTTGCACCCGATTCTCCATTTTTAACACGTATGTAAGAACTGCATCACTCTCTCTCTGATGTAAAGATCTCATTTTCAGCAAGCAGAGCACCTTAGACAATATACAATGGCACCTTGAGGTGTTAGACCATGTACAGCTCTATAAACAGAGAAACACCAGACTGTGTGCATCTAACATAAACGCTGATGCTACAATACTTACAAACTGTAATAAGAGAGATAAAACATTCATCTTACCAATGTTTGGTGACAAACTGCTGTGAGGAAATGTAAGCTGTTGCTAAAGTCCCTCTGCTGTCACTGAAAACACTCCTCCTGCTGTTATCTGTGCCTACATGGCCACATGACTTCCTGTTTGCTGTGTCAATGTGTGTGTGTGTGTGTGTGTGTGTGTGTGTGTGTGTGTGTGTGTGTGTGTGTGATGTTTGGATGTAAAGGCAGCACAAAATCTCAAAGTGTGGTTGTCTCTTCAGACAGCATCAGGATGGAGGTGGGGTGTGAGGAGCAGGAGGAGAGGTTCAGGGAGATCAAAGGTGTCGTAGAGAAAACAAGGGAGCCAAATGGATAATCAAGCAGTTCTCACAGGCCTGCAACATTAAGTTGATTCTCCAGCCTGATACAGACACAACTCATTCTCCCAGCAATTACAGCAAGGTAGATTTCTGCGGTTAAAAGAATAATAAATGTAATTTAAATCAGAAAAAACAAAAAAAAACATTTTTAGATCAGAACAAAGCAAACAGAAATAATACCCAATTTGTTGTGCAACACTCAACATTTCAAATTGAATGTATTTTGACTCATTGGTGGAAAACTGGGGACCACAGTGTGTGAAACAAGTGCAAAGAGCAGAATTAACATAAAGATACGACAAAATATCTGCAGTTGTTGCATCACATTGTCTATTTACATACGCACACACACACACACACACACACACACACACACACACACACACACACACACACACACACACTGTACCATGGAGGAACTGCTGTAGGCAGATATTGCACAGTACGTTGATCCATACTTCCTGAACTCAAACAGTATGTGTGAGTAATGATACACACTCACATTCCTCCACACCACCACGTGCGTCAAGTCGGTACACATCCAGTCCAAATCCTACATCACCCAAGTTCAACACTCTTCCAAACAAGGACAAGCCCACACTGGAGCCTGCGTCGCTCCTCTAAGCTCGAGTTGTATCAACACAGAGTGGGATCAGATCTTAAAAGTAATGCTTGGGGAATGCAGCAATCCGCAGGCCTTTAAGAGACTCGCCCTCTCACAGCTTTTAGAGTCCAGAGTGCTTCATAAAAGCCAGATTCATCCCAGGCCATCATTTATTGGGCAGTGCACACAGCAGTAGTCACACTGGTGGAAAGAAATACTGCTCTGGAAGGCAATCCCCGGGGAGCGGATGGTCAGGAAGTGGTTTAGAAGGCAATAACTACTGTCCAGTGCGTTTGTGTGGACATTCCTGTGCAGGGAGGAGGTTGAGCTGCAGAAAATGGAATATCCTGAAACCTTATGTTACATTGCTTTATCGCTTTTGTCTAATTTGAGTGTTGGCTCTGTTTTTATTTTAAATCATTGAAACTGTGTAGTTTGTGTGTTCAAAGCAAAGTGACAATATCACAGTCGATGATTCTCTCAAAGTTGAGATGCTGGATGTTGATTTTCACAATTGTTTTGTATCAGATACGCGACTTAGAAGATCTCTACAGAAAACCTGAAGCATTCATTTGTTGTGGTGCTCTTTTCAGAATCAGGAACTCTCACATGTGTTATTTAGTCACTTTGACCATGGCTCTGAGGCTAAATTACCACATTGGTCATTCATTAACCAAATGAGATCTGTTGCAGATTTACTATTGTTGTAATCCGATATCATGGAGCTTACCATTCTGTGTATGCCTAGTAGTAAACCTCTATGAGCTTGAACTAAGATAATCATTAGAGTAGATAGTGTCTTTTTATTTTTTACAGTTAAAAAAAAGGCATACAAAGGACATGGCAACTATTTCAAATTGAGTCTTTGGCCTCTTCAAATTCATGCTAACAATAGGCTATTGAATCTGTCTGTTACTCAATTACTATTTATAACATGCCAGGTAGGCCTTAATTAAAAAACCTGCTTTTTCCAATCCAACATTCTGCAAATCTGCAATTCATTTATTATTTGTCCAAAGCGATGTACATGTGAGAGTAAGCGTGGCTACAACAACTGCACAGAATTTTAAAGCTTTATCACTCCTGCAGTTTAAAAAACACAAAACAAAAATTGAATAAAGGTGTCTCTTACTTTTGCTTTCAAATGAATTAGGTAATTATAACCTAGTCATAGCCTAGCAAAAACAGTAAAATATATGTTTGTTGTGTTACTAACAATAATATAATTTACTTAATATAATCTGCATGCCTACATTATGCTTCATGTTTTCAAATGACTCTTTTTCAGTACATCATTGAGTTCGCTGAAAGCTTCCATCAATAATCCAGTAGAGGGCGCAAGAGAGCAGTGTAAGTGACCAAGTTGAGACTGTAGCTCCAGCCTACAACCTAAATTAAATACATAGAAGTGTGTGGGCAGTCTGGGCCTACTTTAAGTTTCGGTGATAAAAATAAACCCATTTAAGCAATGGACATCAGCTGTGTTAATAAACAAAACGCTACATTAATGTTGCAGACTCTTAAATGAGTTTGTCACGACTAATGTTTTCCTATCCCATGAGAGAATGGAACATATCCAGGCTGCGTTTTTTTTTCAGGGAGAAAATGTCAACTTCCCAACATAACAGGCAAAAGTGTCTTTGAGATAAAAACACTTTTACACTTCTCACTCACCCATTCGTCATTTCGGTGACGCCGAGCATCGCTCCCCTCTGTCCTGGACAAGCCAAGTGTTGTCTCGCTTCTGTAGCAGAAGTCCAGATGTTGTCCGGTCCAGGATGTAACGCTTACCGAGGAGCAGAATGGCGAAAAGGGGCCTCGCCTCTGTTCACTGGCCGTCAAGCTACCCTCCGCGGGAATATCGCACTTCCGGTATTGTCTTCAAAGTAAAACCCTTCTCTGAGCCTTCCCAAAAGTTAGTTAAACGCCAATAAAAAATACAAATAAATAAATAAACGTTAATAGAGGAGCATCTACACATTAATAAACTTTATTTTAATCTCCACGACCCATCATGGCATCGTGTAATTTCTAAACAAAAAAAGGGCCAACAGTCACACTGAATTATGATAATGGCATCAGAGCACATCTGTCTTTCTATTGGACTTTAGACTTAACTTAAGAACCCTGAGAAATGTCTGAACTGAAAGTTCAAATTTGTTTTGATTTCTATTTTATTTTTCTTCCTGTAGCACTTTGAGATTTTTTTGCAAAAATGTAAAGTGCGTTACAAATTAAATGTCTTATTATTATTATTATTATTATTATTAAAGTGATAACCTGCTAATAACCACATGTTCAATTCCACTAATTGTAGCCTACATGTCTCTGTCTCTCTCAGACTTTTTGTCTGACATAATGTCATAGAGGTCGAATATATATGAGGTTTAGTTAGTATTCTGGACCACAAAAGTGGAACAGTGTCTACGTGTGCATTTGTGAAAACGTTTAATGTGTTTTGGGATCATCTTAAGCAAACACTGTGGACAGGATATATCAGTCATTTACCAAGACGGACAGAAATGAAAAGTAGTGCTTTTATTTTGAAGAACAACCGGTCAATTTTCTTTCTTCTGTGAATCCTATCTGTGGCAGTTTCACATCTACGAGTTTCCACCGCTGGAGCTCACAATAAAGGTTAAAAAGCTTGGAAAGTGCAAAAGCAGCGCTGAGATTTCAGTGAAAGAAATGCTCGTTTCAACAGATGAGAGGTTTGCTTTCAGTCTGTTGGATTGATGCAAGCTGCGTGTCCTTCATCCTCCGACTGTTTTCCCGTCATTAACTCATGAAGCATCAGTACAGTAGCCTACATGTTGATATTTGGTTTGTCTGACTTTTTTTTTGTTTTGTTTTTTTACCACTGGAAGCTTCTTTCAAGTTCAAGAGGGGGGATCATGGAGCAACACCAGAAATGTAGCGAAAGTTTAAACCAAAGAGCAAGGGATTTTTCCAGGACACATTTGATTTAAGTGCATTAAGAATCAGACTTCTCACTCGAACTCATGTTCTTTTGAAAAGACCCCTGCAGAGATGAATGATAAAGGCTTCATCAGGGAGCTGTAGCCTAACTTATAGGCTACTTCACCTTTCCGTCCAGTGGCAGAGGCAGTAGCTATTATTTTTTTGTTTGTTGATGTTTCCTTCAGATAATGCGTCATGATTGGAGAAACCACATATATTTCCTTAAAAGGAAAACCGCTCCCGTCTCCCCGCATTTCCTCCTGAAAAAGGGGGAGACGAATTCCATAACAAAACATGAAACTACACAGAAACTCATCACATTACAAACTGATATACATTGATGTCCAGCAGTCATATCAAGGATTTACAAATCTTTTGGAAATACTGTACATGTTCTGAGAATACTTGCTTTAATGTCTACATTGGATTCATCTTAATTTACTTTACCCTGTATGTTAATCTGTGTATGCCTTGAGTGGTTAATACAGACATAAACCATTAAGATGAAATAAAGTGGACTGATTTCTAAAAAAAATATTATTAAATTATTTCAACCTGTAGGTGCAATGTTTAATATTAAAGAGCACTGCAAGAAGTAATTAAATGCAAAATGAATGGCAAAATGCTGAATTCATGTCGACTTTATTTTAGTTTACATTTGCAAATGATCACAAAAAAAGACTTTTCTCTGAAATCAGTTGTTTAAGTCAAGTATTCGACTTACTGTAAATGCCCAGGTCATTGTTACACAAATCAGCCGTTATCGTTTATGTAATCTCTCATAGCTTTCTGTTGACTTTAATAATCATAAATATAAAAGCATTAGATAAAATACATTCACGTATGCTGAAGGGATAACACAAAGCTGCCTCTGGAATGAGAAAAACAATGATCAGCACAGTTATCGTCATTAATGCTGGGACGAGAGCAAAGCGGGAGTGGGTGGATGTGTACTCTACAGGGAGGGGGATTTTATTTAATCATCCTTTCCTTTCCCACCTCCACGGAGAGATCAGTGGACAGGGTCAGGCACTGCAAAAAGCAGCTCTGTTGGTCCTTGGAGGGAGTCTTGCTCAGGGATACTTGAGCAGGGTTGGAGGTGATTGCTGTCACAGGGGTCATCCTTCAACAAAACTGCTGTGCAGCAAACGTTGCAAAGCTTTCATGTTCAGTGATTTAACAACAGAAACAAACTAACTGATAAAACCAAAGTAAAAGAAACCATTGAAATAATACCTCAAAAAGTAATGACTACAAGAAACTGTTGCAACAAAGTACACAAAAAAGCCTAAAATAAACCCAACCCAACCATCACAACAGAAAATGATTGATCAAATCCCAAGGAAGTTGTAACTGCAACTGATTTCAGTGGATGAGGCATTAGTGAGCAACTGCAATAATAATGGGTTAATAATCAAATCAGTAAGAAAAATATCAACAGTGCCTTTAGATATTGATGCCATGTTGGTCATGTGAATCTGTGACTGTAGAAATGCACTGCTTTTATACTTCAAGTGAATTTCAGTAGACATATTTGAAAGACTTTAACAGACCACACACACAAGAGTAAACATGTTGCAGCACATTTCTACAGATGACTTTTCTTTTTTTTTTAATCTCCAAAGCATGTTTAAGTTGAATTTATGTCATTTCTACATTTTCTAAGGAAACAAATATTTAATATTTGAAGCAGAGATAGAGTTGTCTACTGGGCATGTTTGATTTAAATCCTGTGTCTAGGGTTGTAAAAGCATATTTAATAATCTCACACTGAAGAATGCCCTGAAAATGGTTTGACAAGGAATGTAAAGTATGTTAAGTCATTTGCTGTCTGCCACTGCCATCCTCATTTAAGTGTGCTACCCAGTTACACTCCCATCTAAAGAGAAAATGAAGCATCTGAAAATGAGGATCAAGTATTATCATACTATTAACTACAGTTGTCTCCTTGATTCTTTCCACCTCCCAGATTGTGTGCACCTCCCATGCATTAAACAACAGTTGATTGCTACACAATATATAAATTATTAATCTTATTCACTACTTAGTTTTAATAATGCAAATGGTGGTAATGTCTAATGAGCCACTTCAAGGACATGTCCTGTAAATGCCATAGATACATGTCATCTGAGTAAGGAAGACAGAAATGTGTCACAGTTCAAAGTTCATTTGTAAGAGAATAATGTTAATATTGCACCGCATCTAAATCAGTATTCATGTCAAAGAGTTTGGTTCCATCTCTATCTCACACTTCCTCACTCTTTTCTGATACAGTCCCTGGTCCCTTCTAATGTGGCCCTAAAGTTAGTGCCCATTACATCTCCCACCGTTGCCACAAAATCTACCTCAGCTTGGTTTAGGCTTTCAAAGGAAAAGGCCCTGTAACATGTTAGCATTGTGCACCTATTTGTTGGCTTGGCTGATTATCAACTCTATCTGATCCCAGACCAGCTGTGGAGGTAGGAGGTCCAGCCTGAGCCCCGATTGCCAGCCCCTTCTTCCCCACCTGCAAAGAGAAGGAAAAAAATACACTGTTAATCCTAAAGCATTTGAGCAATATGGAAAGAAAGTGTATCCAGAAAATGGATAAAAAAAAGAGTATGTAAAATCATGATTAACAGAAAATGAATGTGGAATTTGGGTCAGAGTGTTCTGCTGTGGTGTATGTGTGTGATACAGAATGATAGATTTGTGTGATTCTGTTCTAACAAATGTTGTAGCAGTAACCTAATTCAGTAGCCAAGGTATCGTGTCTAAACAGTTGTTTTGTCAAATCTGAAGATTATAAACAGTTTCAGACTTTTCGCATATTTTATTTATTTGTTGTTTGCAAAACACGAAGAATATGAATATACAAGATAAAATGAATATGAATTTGAAAAGGCTCTCTAGTGACAAAGAAACATGTAGTCAAAGTTCATACCTTGTGCTATGGCAGCCAGTTTGCTCTTCTCTTCTGGACTAAGTTGAAGCATTGTGTGAATGACCGGCAGGAGCGCTTGCCTCTCACTCCCAGACTGCAGAAAAATGAACTGCATCAAGACATTCTTTAGATACTCCAGGTTGGCCACACTCTTCTCCCTCTCCTGGTTTCGCTCCAGACGACGCACTTCACTCTTCAACAACTAAAATAAAGAACACATCAGCAAATGTAAACAACAGCACCCTTTGGCAAATACAAACTTTTAGCTTCACATGTTACCTTTGTCTTTATCTTATTTGTACACTTCATTTCTGAAAAGTGTGGACATAATTTTTTGCCATTAGATTGGCCAAACAATAAACCTATATCTGGAAAGACAGTAAAGAAGGCCACAATAAGAAGAATGTCATGATTTAATGAACGTGTCCGTCTGTACACAGTTTGTTTAAGATTAAGATTAAGATTAAGAGATTAAGATTTAAGATTTACTTTATTGATCCCCGCAAGGGGAAATTTCTGTTTTTACACTCTGTTAACCATGCAACACACACATAGGCTGAAACATACACACATGCACAAACAGGATCCTATGGACATGCACTAATGGAGCTGCCCACAGCAGGCCTCCTGGGCTGATGATGGGGAGGGGGCTTGGTGCCTTGCTTAAGGGCACCTCGGCAGTGCTCAGGAAGTGATCTGGCCACCTCTGCAGCTACCAGACCAACTTCCATATTTGGTCTGCAACGGGACTTGAACTGGCGACCCTCCGGTTCCCAACCCAAGTCCCTACAAACTGAGCTACTGCCGCCCACTACTACATGCAAAGTGATTTTTAAAAACTTTTCTTTTAAAATTCATCTGCAATGTTAAGTTGGAATCTTCTTTGTAATAAGACAAGAACAAGAAACTCGCTGTGAGGCATGAGCCTACGATTATACATGCGGAAATCAATTTTGGTCACTGCTACTTGCCGTAGCACAATATCTGACGTCAGGCATAACAAGTATGGCGGCCGC
Organism: Labrus mixtus; assembly: GCF_963584025.1. NCBI lineage: Eukaryota > Metazoa > Chordata > Actinopteri > Labriformes > Labridae > Labrus > Labrus mixtus. The sequence goes on from NC_083624.1 coordinate 21,272,983, forward strand.
CCCTATGCCCTCGTAGTTGACTAGTAACTCAAGATAACACGTTTTACTAACGAACTGTGCATAATTGGGTTTATTGGTCAATTCGGGGTGTAGAAAATATAGGTATTTATTTTTCGGAAATGGGTTTAGAGCGGCTTCTACGCGGGGCGCTGACGTGTTACTCTACACATTGTCGACTCCTTCACATCCAGCAACACGTCAGAGTGTTTCGTGTTTCGATGTCTACTGGGGCTTTTCCGAGCATGTCCAGCGTGGTTAACCGGGTAACTTGTGCATCAGGACTGCTCGGTAGGAGTCGCATTGGACTCGCTCACAGACAGCTCTGCTCCTCCGTCCAGCCCTCCAGAGATGTCACCCTGTTCGAGCACGACAAGACCGGCTTCTTCCGGCTCCTCTCGGTCTTCTGTGGCGGACAGTTTCTCTTCTGGACATACCTGGGCCACTTTGCATACACTGGGCTCAGAGACACCGGAGGCTCTACAGAGGAAGACGTCACTAAGGCTGCCACCACAACAACCGGGCTGGCTGGACTGTGGAGTTTTGAGATGAACCTGGGGTCCAACACCTGGAGGTACGGCTTCACGGTGGGGTGCCTTGCTATTGGAGCTGGAATAGTCGGGCTCGGGGTTGTGTTTTGCCGGCGCTCTGTCAACCAGGTGATTTTACACCATGGCGGGAAAATGGTGACAGTGACCACACAGTCACCTTTGGGAGCAGGCCAAGGCCGCAGACTGACAGTCCCGCTGTCACAGGTGGCCTGCCATGCTCACAGACAGGAGTCCCCCTCATTCATCCCCCTCAGGGTCAAAGGACACAAGTTCTACTTTCTTCTGGACAAAGAGGGGACTGTGAACAATGCAAGGCTGTTTGACATCACAGTTGGGGCTTACCGGCCAGTTTAAATTGTGGTTAGTCAAGTACTTTGACCAAAAATGTGTGAGTCAAAATTCAACTTTGGTCCACAGATGTGACTTTACATGTCTGCCACTCCATTACTTCAGTTTTTGCTTGATTGTATTTCTTCATTTTAATAAAATGAAAGATTAAAAGTGCAAGCTTTATATTACTTTGTGCCTAGTAAACACATAAAATGCTGATGCTGTTGACACTGTAAAAAAATGAATATATTATTGAATAATTTCTTTAGGTTTTCCTGCATGTGTGTGTTTACTTGTTTAATACATACAGTGATCTGCTCCATGAGAACTGCGTTGGTGGCCTCAGTTTCGTGCAGGAGGCTGTTCATATGCTCCATACTGCGAGTGGCTGTACTCAGCTTTTGATTTAGCTCTTCTTTGGTAGGCTCCACATTCCATACGAATGGCTCTGTAGCACACACCAAAATCAGAATTTGAGAAAGACATGGTTATATAAACTTTTCTGTTTCCCCAGTGTGATATCAAAGTCTGAATGAAGTCAGCAGGATGAGAAACAAACTATAAATTATGATTACCATGTATAGGTTTAAAGGGTCATGTATGTCACCTGTGACACATGAATTCTTATATATGGTGATTTTATAATATCAGTAACACACAATGTGCACTTCTTCTTTCAAACACACCTTGTTTTGGGTCTGGGGATGCGAGAAGATGTTCCAGAGATGGTAGAGGTGTAAGAGCAGGAGAGGGGCTCTCAGTCTCGGTTGTCTCCATGCCCTCGCCCTCCTCTCTGGCCATAGACTGGAGATCGCTGAGGGTCAAAAGAGGCAGCCCTGCCTGATTCTGATCAGTGTTTCTGCGCTGGGGGTCGGAGTTCAGGGTCTTACGGCTGGACTGGACCGACACTGAACCTGAAAAGTGTAAAGTTTTGTAAAACATGGTAATGTTATTGTTTGTTAGATGATTCAAATCAGATATAAAAAAAAAAAAGAATAAGGTTAAACTTTACAACAATCCATTTTGAAATACTTTCTTAAAATCAAAGACAACTTAACAACTAAAGCCGAGATTTAAACCTTGTGCTTGAAATATTAAAGTTACTTTCAGGGAATCAGTGTTACATGAGCTAAACATTTACAGTAAAGAAAAGTTTAATGAATAACCCACTTCCTGATTGTTGTTGTGTAAACCAACCCTTAATTTATTACCTCTAAAAAAAACATTAGTCACCTATATATTCATTGAAATCTCTTTCAAATCTCAATTTTTGTCAAAGAGTTCCTCTGCTCCCTTGAAAGAGTATGACCAATCCTCACCTAATCTGCACCGATTCTTAATTCAAGAAAAAGTTGCAATCTGGTGTGCTTCTACTTTATGACATGAGGGGGCACCAGACACACACTGGCATCAAACAGTTCAGCTGACATAGAAGAAAAAAAAACAGACACCAGGGCGAGGAGAGAGATGAGGAGATGGTGAGGGCTTTTTAAGAGTTTAGAGAGTAGGTGGACAAAGAAATAGGGTGATGTATGACCCTGAAACAGAACCCAAAGAGCAGACACTAAACCAATCCTCCCACCTTCCACCTCTAGTGTGGCACTCTTTTCTCAAACATGCACAAATAAATATGGTTCTTCATTTTGCCATGGAATTTTGTTGTCTGGTGAGGGTTACAAAGAAAAAACGAGGTGTCCTATTTCCCGTTCAAACCCACTACAACGTCAAGCTGGAGAAGCTAAGTGTCTTGAGATAACATTTGTTTTGAATTGGCGCTATAGAAATAAAGATTGATTGGTAAAGATTAAAGTTATCTTGGAAGCTCACTTCTATTATCAGAAAGACATTTAGACTTCAATCTGTTTTACATATCCTTCTGTCTCCTGGCAGATGGGGAGTAATATGTGGACATTTGTTATCAGTAAACCCCTGATGACAGTCAACACTGTTCGAGTGGTCAAGCTGTAGTAGTGTAACAAAGCTATGAGGGGAGATGAACCATTGATAAAAAGGTTAGTACAGTATCAGCAGCAAAAGTCAATCGATAAAGAAAGCTGCTGCCTCCACCAGTTGATTGTAGAAGGATGGTATAAATATGATTATTTTGTATTGTAATATCTATCTTTCATAGAGTAAAATTCAAGTCCAGTCAAAAACACAGTATACATGGGCCATCTTTATGACACACCCCCTGCCACCAGAAAAACACTGAAGTTGAACCATTTTGCACGTTAACTGCTTTTAAATTAGACTGACGCGATGAAAAGGCTCCAATCTGACTTCCTGTTATAGTTCATATTGGGCAATTGCTAGTGTGCATGCATGAGCTGCTAATGACGAGTCTCTCCAGATGCCACAGTGAGCCCCTCTGAGAGGCGGGAACATAGCTGAGGAGCCTTGCCAACACCTGGCCGTAATGAAGTGACAGAGAAGTACACACACACACACACACTTTCCTTTCCTAGTCATTACTACTGTATGTGTGTTTGCTGTTTGACTCCAGGGGGCAGCTGTGTGGGAGGTGATGAACACGTTTCCACTGCTGCTCTTCTGATGAACAGACCACAACAACCCACCTCCTCTGTTCTCTCTACTGTCATTTCTCTTAAACAACAACAGAGTAAATAAACGTCTTCACACTTGATACTCTGATGGATCTCTTTATATGATGCACCCTTTGAGCTTATGGCTATCTATTTCAGTAGCAGTACATATTTTGAAACATTCTGCAGCCATCATCTTAAAATAATTTCCACACTTTGGGGTTTGTACTGCCACTTTGAAACATGATCATGTACTTATTGGCTTGATTTAATTTGACTGGATCAACGTCGCCTCCATGCTTACTGTTCTGGCTCTGCAGGCTGAAGAGTTGGTCCTCAACACGGGTCAGCTGGCCCTGCAGGGTCTCCACAGTAGCCCGGTGGTCATCCTGCAGCTTCCTTAGCTGGTCCCTGTATGTCTGTCGCTGGGACTCGACCTGGGAGGAGAGGTCGGTTTGAGCCTGGGTCAAATCCGACCGGAGTCCCAGGTTCTCCGACTGCATTGTCAGAAGCCTGGAGGTAACATGAGAGTGAAAGGACATTTTGACAGAACTCATTTAGTAGAGTATTGGTATGGAAGGAACATTTCAAGGAAGTGAAAATCATTTTTAAATGATTGAACAAAGAAAGTTCTAAATGATAAAGAGACAAATAGGGCATGTGAAAGAACATACTAAAAATCAGGATCAGGATAGTATGATGAATTCTAGATGATTGTATTGTATTGGATCAAGCCGTCTCACCTCTCACGAAGCTCCGCCTCCTTGCTGATGGTCTCCTGGAGGATTTTGTTGTGTCTCTCCAGCAGAGTGTCGTGCTCAGTCTGGAGCTGCTGCAGCTCTGCTGTGCTGCTCTGGAGGCTCTGCTGGCTCTCTGCCAGCCTGGACCTCAGCTGTTCTACCTGAGAAGACAACTGCTCCCTGCCACATACACAAAGTATTCACCACATTTGCATATCACTCTTAGAGCGTTGTCTGACAAATACTACTATTCAGTGTTCAAATTGTTTCTCATGTGACATTTCTTGGACTGTATTTCGCCCACCTCTTTTCATATATTTTTTTTGTGTGAAAGACGATGTTGTGCAACAGCTAAAAAGTGATTATTTCTCTTTTTTTAGTTTAAAAAAAAAACAACACATTTAGCCCACTATGGACTTGGAAGGCCGTCAAATTCCGAATGTTTCCCTCAGTGTAACAATCAATGTGCTGTAGTGCAGAGCCGACTCAAAAATAATGTGTCATTGCTCACTGTAGGTTTGGTTACATCCCTCAAACATCGACAGGAATTCACATTTTCGATTGACCTTTCTGATTGCCTCCCTGTATCTTCCCTTTGTCATGCACATTTGTCATACAGCTGTTGTCCTTACCTTTCTAGTTTGCCAGAGTCTCCCTCGTTCAGGCAAGTAGTTTTACTCTTCTGTTGTTTGAGCACATTGTGGACTCGCACCTTGTAACCCTCAAACTCGCCCGATGTTGCCATAAGCTCAGCCTTGGACGTACATTAAACAACAATGCACACATTAACATTCAATTCTATGCACTGTTCTGTTCACTTGGTAAATACATGTGAATTTTGAATTGTTGCAGACAAATCATTTGTTCCTTATATCCATGAATAATCAGATCTGAGTGAACCTTAGCAGTATCTCTCTCCTGCTGCAGGCTGCTGATCCTTTGCTGCATGGAGCTGCTGCTTCTTTGATGCTGTTCCAAGGCAGTCCTAAGCTGCTCCTGCAGACGGTGGCGCTCTGCCGTCAGCTCGCACACCTCGATCTTAACACGCATAACACACAAGACTTTTCTACGTGACTTGTATTTGACTGAGAAGTTGATTTGTTTAAGTACATTTCATCAGCGGTAACTGGCTTAGAGAAGGGCTGTCTGTGTTACCTTGCCGCTTTCTAGCTGCTGTTGGTTAGCCTCCAGCTCCCCTTTTAGAGAGGCCTGCAGCATCATGAGGGAGCTTTCCTGCATGCACACAGACAGAAATACACACACACACACACACACACACAACACAAACACGTAACACACAAGGTGAAAATGTAAATGCGATAGCCCCATATACTTAAACATGGCAAAACATGACTAACTGTTGTCAACATCTTCAAGGCCTCCCCCACAATCATGCTCACACTTGACGGCACACAACTATTTACAATCATCAGACAAGAAAATGATAACACACAGTTATAGGAAATTCTTTGGGACACACTTACTGAAGAACACAGACACACACAGACACACAGAACAGACCTGTGTCTTGGCATCGGCCAGGTCCTTTTTGGTCTTCACCAGCAGCTGTTTCATGTTGGAGGTCTTCTCCTCCCCCTGGTCCAGCTGGGACTTCAAAGACTCTGGAGACACAAATAACCAAACGCACAGACACACACACACACACACACACACACACACACACACACACACACACACACACACACAGAATTTAGGTGAAACATATTCTGTAGGCTTTATTTCTGAACATTGTTTTCAGTATGGTGCGTCCATTGCTCAGCTTGACAGGGTAGATCAACAGGAAAGGTAAAGACTGTGGGCCCTGCAGTTACATAGCAGACAGTAATCACTGTGGCTCTGCAGGATGAAAGTTTCCCATCAGTTGATACCCAAGTCCATAAACTGTGCATCAACATTTTACCTGCAGTTTATATTACATTCTCAAATGTAAAAAAAGAACCCTGGTCATTGTCCTTTTTCCCCCCACTAAAACAACTAGATCAGCAATATAACATTATCTATACACACTTATCATTGAGAAACATAAGGTGAGGCTTTGTGAGCCAATCCCAGATGAAACTTTAAAATTGTAGACACTTTAACCCATGCAATAAACTATTTTCACTTATGAATTTCCTTTGGGATCAATACAGTTTCCATCTATCTATCTATCTATAGAGCAGGTTTACATGCAAATCATATACCTACCAACTTCCTGTTTAAGCGTGTCCTCCTTCTGGGTCAGTGTGTTTATCTGGGCCTTTAACTCTTCCACACGTTCATCTTTATGAAGGAGATTGGTATTGAGTTCCTTCACCAGCCGCTCATAGTCGGCCATCTCCATGTCCAGCAGAGAGCTCTGCTGTGCCTCCTGTAAGCAGATTCAACATTTATTCAGCTTAAAAGTTAACTCTCGTTCTGTCATTTCATTTATCCCATAATATAATATGGATTTGAAATAAAGGAATTTTTCAAACAGAAGACTCTACGATGTATTATTACATGTTTTATTTATACTCTCAACCATCACAGTCCGTGTGTACATCAAAAACTCCAGTTTGTTGGGCTGTTCTCACACATGACAGAGTCATTCCTCCTGGCAGTTTCCATGTTCACTGCCGTACTACGGACCTCTCCACTAATGGAAAAGTAACAGCAGCTCTCGTCCTGTGGGCTACAATCGCTCTCTTTCTATCTGAGAGGTGCTGCTGTAGCTGCGGGTCGGCCATCACCAGTCCAGTCGCTTGACTGGACAGGCCCTCGGAGACAGCAGTGTCTGAGAGGCTGTTTGTGTGTGCGTGTGAATGTGTGTGTACCTTGCGTAGCTGCTCCAGCTCCTGGGCAGTCTGCTGAGACTGCTGCTGCTGCTTGCGTAGCTGGGCTGTCAGCTCCTCTACTTCCTTCGTGGCAGATGACAAGTCCTTGTGGAGCAAGCAAACAAATGCACAAGGGAACAGAGTACGTACATTGTACTGTGTATTTCCTATTTTTCATTCACTTTCTGAAGCTGACATAGCCACTAACTAGTACAGACTATCCAGCTCTCTTTCTTTTTTACCTTGATCTTCTGCTCTTTCATAGATCTCTCAGCCAGCAGGTCTCTGTCGAGGCAGTCAGACTGTCTCTGCAGCTCCTGGTTTTGAGCTTCCAGCTTCCTCACAATGCTCCTTTGGGTCTCGATACTGGCCACCAGGTCTTCTTTCTCACTGCTTATAGTCTCCATCTGTAAAAGCATAAAAAGTCATGCTAATACTATCCCTGCAACATGAAAAATATAAATCTCTGAGACTGCAACTCAGGACCAAGGCTTTTACCAATACAATGAATGTGAGGACCAAGTATGTGTTGGGTCGCAAAATAGCCCTAAATAAATTGTAGATAAGTGTACACTTACACCAACATTGGTTTTAGGTCAGAGTGGACAGACTGACCCGTCTGCAGGGCTGTACAGCCTAGTTCCCATACTAGTGCATGTCCTGTGAGTATTACTGTAACTACTGACAAGTAGCTCATACAACACCTCTTAAAAAGAGCAAAAAGCTGACTTGCATACAGAGGTACAGTAAACTAAACAAGCTATATAATATTCTCTGCCTTTTCATCAGGTTCAGCTGCAGGTCCAATAATCATGTTCCCTGGAAAACTCTTTTCATGAACTAGATTGACTAAGCTTCCATAAATCTTGTTGGTTAATGATGAGCTAAAATGCGTTCGTATTAATCTGTAATTGAATCCACAAATGAAGTCAGTTTTCATGACATTCACTGTGTATGGCTTGAAAATATCGAAAAGAACAAAAAATCCACTGAAAAAGAAGATTCCCTCTGAGAGAATGTTGCGTTAATTGTTTTAACTATCCTCCTGAAAATGTAGGCAAATGCAACAAACCTCAAGAAACCATATGACACGTTTAAAAAGTCAGTCGTGCAAAACTGACAGCCGCAGGCTCTGAGGGCTTTCTCTGCAAGGAACACTGAAGCAGCAGCAGCAGCAGCAGCAGCCACCTCCCATCAGCTGTCAGCCAAACACTGAATCTATGATTAGTAAACAGAGATGGCCAGACATAATCTTAGATACCTGGCTAGCTTTCAGTCTGCCTGCGCCGCCGCCCCCCCCCCATGAGAACCCCAAGTGCACACAGGAATAAACCTGTGCCTCACAAAATAGTGTTGCACTAGCACACAGCAGATGGAGTCTATACTCCGCTCCATTTACCTGCCTGTTGTTCTCTCATTGGAGAGAAACAGTTACGAGCTTGGGGAGAGCAGTATATACAAAGAAAATTTCTCCCTAGCTCACCCAGTCACATCTGATGGGCTATTTGTGGGTGCCGGGCTGTCAGGCAAAGCTGGGTGAAATGACTCACTGTAAATCAGATGAAAACTGAGTTATGTGAAAAGCACAGTTGAGATGTATTGCTCGACAAAGTGGCACTGCTTAGATTTACTGGGAGCGTGAGAGCAGTTTGTGTGTTTGTTATTTTTTTGAAGGTGTGAGAGTGTAGCTTTGTTACCTGTGTGACAGCACTGCTGAGTCGTTTGGTCAGCTCGGCAATCTGTCTCTCGGCCGCCTCCACCTTCTCTCTCTCCTTATCCAGCAGCTCTGTCTGCGTGTCGTAATCTATCTGCAGGTTCTACACACAGACAAATCCACACACACTTACGGTGTATTCATTCATCACTGGAGGCTCAGTGAAGGTAAACACAATGCATCTTAGATTTTAAGCTGCGTTTACATTGAGTGAGGGACAAACTGTCATTAGAAACACCAGAGTGGCTTCCCCTCTAATGGAGAGACACGGTTGTGAAGCACAGTGCAGTCTGGGGGACCGTTTATGAAAAGCTCTCTGAGCGTCATTTCACAAAAAGTCAATTTCAAAGCAAGCATGCTAATGCCCGCTAATTAGCAACAAATTAGCAATGCATACAATTAACCAGATGCTTAACTGTCAAAACGGTCAGTTTCAATTTGGTTTACCGTATGTTTAACATCTGTTACACAGTAAATCTACATTTTGATTTTCTTTCAGACAAGAGGAATGAAATACACCTGGATAATGCAAAATGATTACTCATCACATATATAAGTCGTATAGTTAATACAGTATGAGAAGAACTGCATGGATGTAAACAGTGGCCCAGCTTTTTAGGACATGGGGTTGTACATGTTTTCAAATGAAGCCACTCACACTGTTGTACTTTTGGAATAATTAAGAGTACATAATGAGTAACAAGTGTTATAATTCACTACTCAATAACCACTGAGCTGACATTAATCATTTGTATCCTTCAAGCTGAAATTGGGCCGTTCTCTTTAGTACCTGAGTCATTTATTTGTGTCTTATAATGACTTATTTCGGTAATATCTACATGGCAGTACATTTTTGTAAGAAACAGCTGTGAAAAATCACACATGTTAAAGAACTTCAACAGGATGTTCTGAAAGTTTTCTCTCCTACCTTGTAGCCTTCAGCACCATGGATGATGTCTTTCATAGAGCTGCTGACTTTCACCTTCTCTGCTTTCAGTGATTCCACTTCCTCCTTGAGGGCTACGACCTGTGAAACAAGCGGTTTGATTAATGATCTGAACATTGAGCAGAAACTAGAACTAAAATCTATCCATATGTTGTCCTGTGTCCTGCACATAAACCACTGACTTTTGAAAATATACACTTTATAAAGAGGAGAACCTTCCAGCTCATATGAGAAATACATTTATTTTATTATGTATTATAATGTAAAACTCTTTTTTTAGTTTACTCCAGTTTTCCCCACTGACTGTTTACCATTTTAACACGTCATTTATTTTGTAAATACCTTGTCATGTTCATGTGGTGATAAACAGACCTTCACAATTTAAACGTACAATCTGTGGAATTTTATTAGAATATTAACACTAAAATAATTAAAAATTATTATTATTTTTTTTTAGAACTTGAACTACCTCAAATATTTCCAACAGTTAACAAAGCCAGATATTATAGTTGTAACAGGACAAGTCTTGTCTTGGCAGACGCTACAGAGCTACCATGACAGACACAACATGTTTATAGTTGCCGTGGAAACACTGGATGTTAAGTCAAATGCCACTACAAAAGGAAGCAGGAATTGCGACTGAAAGCTGATGTACTGTTGCTTTGTGCTGCCGTTTTCATTGGGGGTGGGGGGGTGGAGTGGCAGAGAGAACTCCCATGATTCCCTGCCAGCCTCAACATCATCTTTTGTTATTGTTTTGATTGAGAGCACCCCATGCTGCAGAATCTACATACTGTGCCTTTAAGGTGTTACACTTCACTGTACCTCTTTCTTACTGATGTCCAGCTCCTTTTTGGCTTTGATGGCAACAGCTTTAATTTTGTTCATCTTCTCATCCTTTCCTTTGTGTTCTTTCTCCAGAAGAGCTGCAAGGGAGCAACAGTTATGACAGAGTCTGAGTAATATTCTGAATAGATAACGAATAGTTTATCTGCTCCAAAGGGTTTCCTAATAAAATGAGATTTCTTAAAGGATCATCATTTAGGTAAAAACGTTAATTAGGAACTAAAGAGTCACTTCCATACCTATTTTCTCTGTGATCTCACTGCTTGCACTTTCATTAGAAGAAGCAGATCGAGTTGCAGACTCCTAAAAGAGGGATGGAGAAAAAAGAAAGAGTAAATAAGAGTACAAAATGGACTGATTACATTCAGTCATCCTTATCCTCTAAATGGATACACTGTTCTACCATCAATAGATACTTTTGCAAATATTTAACATGGTCATCATTTCCATCACAAAAACAATCCATGCTGGTTTAGCTCAGTTGGGATTTTATTGCAATGGTCGCACTGTTGCAGGTTTGACTCCCAGTCCTGACACTATTTGGTGGATGTCTTTCCCAACTCTCTCTTCCTACATGTCATTCCTGTCCTGTCTCTCTGAAGCTGTCCAATCAATTTAAAGGCACAAAAAAATCCAAAATATCTAATAAGTATATTATGCATTAAGTTGCATTCCAGGAGTTGAGTAGCCCTACTCTCCTCCTGCTGCAGAAATAAAAACTGAAACATTTCTAGAGCTCTAACACATTTAATATTTTTTTCAGTTACCCTTGATTTGTTGAAATGTTATTCACTTTATTAATCCTGAGGAAAATCACAACTTTTCACTCTGTTATTTCTGAGACATGATACACACGGAAGCACGAACAGGACAAATGGACACACGATCGTGGAGAGATGTCTGAGGGAGGGGTCTGCACAGGGACTGGCACCCAAGCAGTTGGAGGTCCGATGCCTTGCTCAATGGCACCACGGCAGTTCTAAGGAAGTGAACAGGCAACACTCCAGCCACCAGTACCAGTTCCTACACTTGATCTGCACTGAGACTTGCACCAGCGACCCTCACATGCCCAGCGCAAGTCTGTATCCAGACTGAGCTACTACCACCCCAAAGAGATTATTCTTTCAATAAATTGAGCAGTGTTGTCTATAAGACGGGAAAAACAAATCCAAATGTCTGCCTAGGCACTTCAACCGCTTCCTTTTTCACTCACGATCAATTCACTAAAAACCAGGTATCATTGATGCTGTAACCTGAAAACTGTAGGCATGAAACTGACTATGCAACTTAACATCCACTTTGTACACATTTCAAAAGATTCTGTTATTTTCATTTCCAATGATGACATCAAAAACAGAAAGTTACAGGCAGTGCTGAGCCTAATCAGGTGTTATAGCTAAAGGATCATATCTGATCTGGCAGCTCAATAGTCATTGAAATTATTTAAGGTTGTTTATCAGTGATTATTATAAGTGATAATAACCCGGGATAACCAGAACTACCAAATGTACATTTCTTGTGGGCTGACTTGTTCTGGAAAGAATCTGAAATACCCAGAGCTCCACTCACCTGGAGAGAGGCCATCTCACTCTTCAGCTGAGATATGAGTGAGTCCTTCTCTGTCAGCTGGTCTTTGAGCTCTCTCCTCTCTTTCTCCAGATTCTCCATCTTGCCCTCCATTCCCCCATCCTCTTTCTCTTCTCCCTCTTGAGTCATCAGAGAGATTTGGGCCTGCAGCTTTTGGTTCTCCACGCTCACCTTCTCATTGGCTGCCTTCATTTCCTCCAGGTCTTTCTGCAGCGCTTTGGTGTCCTTCAGCACCTCCTCCAGGTTGTTCCTCAACATGTTCCTCTCCTGTTCCAGGTCTGTAATATGAGCCTGGAGCTCCTTTTGTAAATCCTCGACTGTCGCTTCTCCTCGAGCCTCCTCGAGGCTGATCATCAACAGGCTCCTCTCCTTTTCCAGCTCAGTAACACGTGCTCGGAGCACCTCGACTTCTTCCCTGGAGTTTTGGAGTACTTCACCCTGTCTTTCCTCCAAAGCTCTTACGGTGACACGGGCCTGCTCGGCCTCCTCTGCCAGTGACTTCAACGTTGCTTCTCCTTCATGTTTTTCACGAGTCTCCTGCTCTAGCTGAGCTTCCAGGGCTGCCAGCTTGGAGCCCAAAAGCTCCCTTGTTTCCTGGGCTTCAGAAAGCCCAGAGGATGCCTCCTCTAATTTCTGATGGAGGTCAGTATTTTCAGTGGAGAGCTCTTTAATAGTCACCTCTAATGCACACATTTGTTCCTGCCTTCTTTCCAACTCCTCTTTCAGATTCTCTGCTATTTTTTCCCTCTCCTCCTTTAGCTGCACTTCTTCTTCCTTCTCCTTTTTCAGGCTTTTCAACTCTTTCTCTTTCTCCCCTCTATACAACAGTGCCTCCCTCTCTTTCTCTTCCAGCAGCCTCTGGATTTCCTTTGTTTTCTCGTCATTTATATGCTGCATCTCCTCTTCACGGTGCTGAAGGTGGGATTGCAATTTGTTCTTCTCTTCACTCAGTGTGTTGACCATCTCTTTTAGATCTTGAGTCACGCTTTCCTTCATCTGCAGTTGGGAGAGAACCTCCTCATTCTGCTTGGTCAGTCCCACCACAGACTGTTCCAGCTCACAGGACAAAGCTGCTTGTTCCTGTACAGAGGAGCGGAGTTTCTGGTCCTCCGCTGATGAACCTTCAAGCTGCAGCTTCAGATCGTGTATGCTCTTCTCTAGAGTGTTTTTCTCCTCAGCAGCCACTCTCACCCTTTCCAGCACCTCACTGTTCTCCTGGGTAAGCTCTTCTATCTTGTTTTGGAATTCCCTTACATTGTCTGCCCCTTGTTCCTTCATTGCTTTGCACTGTACAACAAAATCTTTCTTTTTCTCAGCCAGTTCTGTCTCAAAACCTTGCAGTTTTTCACTCATGTTTTGACACTCAGTCAAGGCGGAGTCCCTCTCTATGGTCAACGCCTCGCACTGACCCCTGAGCTCCTCTAGATTTAGGAGATTCTGATTCCCAGGAAGTGTTGCCGACTCTTTGGATTGTAATGAATGAGACTCCTCTCCATCTTTGCGCTCTTCACTCTGCTGCTGGAGCTCTCCCCTGGCTTCTTGTGGCTCAGGGTCCAGGGTTACGGCTTGGTCATTGAGAGCACCGTCTCGGCTCATCTGCAGTTCATTGATTTTGAACTCCAGCTCTTCTTTCTCCAACTGGAACTCCTCTTTGGTTCTCTCCAGCTCAGCTTCGAGCTCACCGTTCACATTACTGAGCAGGGTGAGCTCATCCTGAAACATGGTGTTCTGGGCTTGAAGCTCCTCCACGGCTGCTTTCAGTTTGCCAGTCTCGGTCTCCTCGCCATCACCGTGGCTGGAGTCACCCTGACTGACGCCGGACAGCTCCAGCATCTTGGCGATCCCTGAACGACGGGCAGGCTCCTCCTCTTCCTCTTGCACGTCCTGCAGGTAGCTGTCTGAAAATACATTTAAGTAAAATTAGCTAAAAGTTATTTGAATATATATCGAATCATGGGTGAGACATGAAAAACACATATAATGTACACAGATATGACACAATGACAAAATGGAAATACAATGTATATATTTTATTTTATTTAATCTTTAATTAAATAATTTGTTGATTTATGTCATTAATACGTATCCCATAACAGAGATAATGAACATAATGTAATTTTAGTAAAATGTAAACTGAAGCCCGCGATATGTTAAATGAAGTATGGTATCATTTCTATATTTCACATAATAGTAATAATAGATTTAATTTTGGTTTGAAATTTTATTTTTTATTTTTAAAGATTTATTTTTGGGCCATTTTGGGCCTTTATTTGAGAGATAGGACAGAGTGGATAGAGTTCGAAACCAAGGAGACAGAGAGCAGGGAATTACATGCGGGAAAGCCACAGGTCGGATTTGAACCTGGGCTGCCCGCTTGGAAGTCTACAGCTTCCATACATGGGGCGCGCGCACCAACCACTGCGCCACCAGCGCCCCAAGGTTTGAAAAAAAAAAAAAAATAATTCTGCACTGCTCTCCTGAGCTGGGTCGGCTTCATGTTGACATAAAGGATAGGCGGAAAACATTGTGCAGCCTTCACTGTGACAGACCCTGCTCCTGCTCCAGACCTAAACCTTTAAATGAGTGCTGTTTTACCTTTGAGAGCGAGCTGCTCTGTCAGCTCCTCGTGTAGCAAAAGAAGACGCTCTCTCTCGATTTCACAGTCCTCCTCCAAAGCCCTCATTTCCTCCTCGTGCTGCAGACTCTTCCGAGCCAGCTCCTCCCTCAGGTTCTCCACCTCCTGCTGGGCCTCGGTCAACTCCCGTTGGTGGCTCTCCTGCACTTCAGTTAACTCCTTGGCATTGTGCTCCCGGATGGCCCCCAGTTCTGCTCTAAGGGTTTCCAGTTGAGCTTCTAAGTGACGGCGGATTTCTTCAGTGCTCTCTTTTGATCTGGCATGTTCAGCCAGACGCTCCCTCTCTCGTTCGCTCTCTCTCTCCCTGTCGCTTTCTTCACGCTCTTTCAGCAAATTCTGGAAAAAACTCACTTCTTCTTGGTGTTTTTTGTTCGATTCCTCAATGCTGCTCTCTAGGGTCTTGATCTTCTTTTGGTGCTCTTCTATTACATTGTCAAGCTCCTCTTTCAGGGCAGCTAGATCATCCTGCACAAAAAAAAAAAACATTTAGTAAAGTGTGTTTAACATTTACTGAAATACACAAACTTATCATAAAGTGTTAAGAGCAACCCAGTGAAATTCAGTAAATCCACCCAAATAATTAGTGTTACACATCATTAGGTATACTGTTGTTGTATTTCACCTTGGCTTGCTGCTTAGTCCTCTCTAGATCCTTACGAGACAGTGCAAAACTTTGCTGAGTTTCGGCCTTTTCCAGCAGCAAGGCATCCATCCTCTCTGTCAGCTCCTGTCACACACATCACCAAATAACACATATTATGCAGCATGAAAACGAAAGGCAAATATTTATAAGCAAACATTTGCATCAGACACATAAGAGTCCACCCAAAGAACCAACCTGTATCAGAGTCAAATCATCTGAGCTGGTGGTGTTGTTTTTAGGTTGTTGTTTAAGGGATTCAACTTCTTTCTCCAAATCTGAAAAGCGGAAAAATGTCAAATCGGTGAATCAGAGAATAAAAACTGATCTTATAGTATTTAGATCTACCTACCTGCACATTTGCCCTTCATCTTCTGCATCGCAGCCATCTGCTTCTTTGCAAACTTGATAAGGTCATCTTTGGACAACGTGTCCAGCTGAGAACAAAGAATAATGTAGAGACGGACATTTCTAACAATGGAACATGTTTCATACAAATTGTGAAATATATTTCAAAAAGCCATATCCTGAATAGAATAATAATGTGCTTGCAGATGTGCATTACCTTCGACTTGGCTGTACCTCCTGGTGATGGAGCCACCGTCTCTGGTCCAGTACCACCAGAGTCCTTTATTAATATAAAGAAAAAAGCCTCAATTATACACCAAACTACATATGAAGAGTGCAACAAACCAACCTTAAATTGAAAATGATATCTACATGTATAAAATATATAGCATCAATGGCAGCATGGATGCTATATATTTTATACATGTATTATTATTTTTTTCAATTGACATACAACGTCCAATCAAAGAGCAGTTCTTCATCCAGCACAACATATACAGTATTTAGAAAATCATTCACGTTTAGTGTTGCGCGATTATGTTTCTGTTTCACCACATAGGTTATGTGTTTTCAGGAGCTTCTTTTCAATCTAATATATATTAGATTATATATTACATTAGATTAGATATAGCTCAAATTAACGATGTCAAATTGGGGCTTTAAATAGTTTGTCTTGGCCACTATTACAAACAGCAGAACGTTACATTTCAGGCTTATTTGATGATGCTATGCAGAAAATATGAAGTTATTGCAGACAAGCTAAAGCTAAGTGATCGACAGTGACATTACCTCCATCTCGGTCGAAGCTGAGCGACTTCTCGATCGTCTGACGAACACCGAGTTATACCGGTCAATCGGACGGACAGACTCAAAGCGAAAGGTGTAATAATTTCTGGTTCCTTGGAGATTTTAATAGGAAAACATCGCCTCTGTTTTGGTTTTGAGTTACAAGCTAAAGCAACGACCTGCTTCCGCAAACGTCAACCATGTGACGTCAATAAAACCTACGTCACACATTCAACAGGATACTGAAGCGACACTGGGTGATCCTGCTGAAGGCTTAACCTGTGGGTTTTACATTTGCAGAACAAGCAGCACCCTCTCCACGGTGCATTCATTAGAAACATTGAAAATGTAGATTGTCTTTACATAAACAGTTGGAGACCACGCCTCCTTCATGATGAAAAAACTGCTTATCTCTAAATATCTGGTCACAAATAGATTAAAGACGTTTTTTAAATTGTTTTGTTTTATCCCTTCAAATTATAGGCTACAAAATTCTAAACGACTATTGATAACCCTTTGTGGACTGCTCATTTTATCAAATATTTTTAGAAGACTAAGATCACTTATTTTGGACTTGTCCCCACTAGTGTTTTGCCAAAAGATTTGCACACCTATTTGTCATGTTTTCACTTTTATATGAAAACGTTTTGTCTGAATATTTTACACTCACACTCCAAAACAAGTCAACATTACAAATTTACATCATAAACTAAATTCTGATACTTGCAAAATGAAATATCCACAAATCAAAATGTTGTAGGCCTACCATAAACGATCTTTTTTTAATTTCAAAATTAATTTAAACAATACAGTTAATGAATTGAATGTTCTATAAAAAAAAAGGTCAGCTATAAAATCTTAAAATCAAGGTACAATCTTTTTTCAAATTTCATTTCAATGTTTGAAAATGAGAATGAAGATAGGCCCTCATACTTCCTCAATTGCCGCAAAAAAAGGGGTTTTTATATGATCACTACGTTTCGACCAGAGGTCTTCTTCAGGTGATAATTTTCAAAATTTCAAAACTTAAAATGAAGTGTTTGAAAATGAAAATAAATTGAACTCACTCAAGTCTTTAGCATATCTGGAGATTGCCATGGCTTTGTTGGGGAAAAAAGGTCATGAGCCTGAAATTGCATGCAAGACGTGATGTATGAGGGCCTCTAGCATGTGTCATGATACAGTGTTGAAAAGGTCAGAGGAAAACCTTTGACCTTTGAGTCCTTATTGTATAAAATATTACATATTCAATATGCTAAAATAATCCTTGAGTGTAGAATGTATAACCTAAATAAAACATCTTGGTTGTATTTGATACAATATTTCAATCAAATATTTCCCAGTGGAAAATTGCAATGAAACATATTCTCATTACTATGTTGATAAGAATAAAGTCATCAAATAATTAAATTAATTAAAGCTATTTTCAGGACAATGCATTGTGCAAATGCTTTTTCTGTTAATGACCGGTACTACACATGCATGCTGTATATCGTGCTTATAAGGTTTTTTTTCAGGTGGAAGGAGAATGAGAGCTTGAAGTGTAATGCAGGATGACATCTCTTCAGAATAAGAAATAGACAAATCAATAAAATCCCGAACATGTCTTAAGGAAAATTAACAAGATGACCAGTTTTTGAAAAGCCCCATCCCGGAAACTTGCAAAACACAAAGACCTTAAAAAGAAAAACAGTCAAAAACAGCCAATGTAGAAATGTATGTGTTTGTAAAGAAGAAGACAGTTCTGAATGGTAGCTGTAGACAATACTTTAGCTAAGAACCTAATACAGTTTTAGAATGCATTCTATTACTCTAAAGCCACATGGGGCATAAAATCGCCCCCAAAGCTGTCTGATGCTCAAATAATGTTGTTCTGGGGAATTCTATAGAGAGCTGGGTCTGTGAGTGCCCTCATGCTGACATCAGGCCTGTCACAAACTCAATTGATGGCCTAACTGTGCTTCTGTATTCCCATCACGTGAGGTCCAGTTCTATCTGTTGAATATGGAGAGCGTCTGTTTTGACACAAGTGATAGAAGCACTGACGCAGGCAGCTTAGCGAGATGCCTCTCATCCTGACAAGGCTGGGCTGCTCTGGGCAGAGGGGCAGGGGCTCTGCCGACTTCCTGTCTCATCTGGAAGAGACCCAACTCTGCCTTCCACTCCGCCTGGGTCAAACACACCCATCCATCACAGCCCCTCCCTTGTTTTCTCCCAGGGCATTGAGCAGTATTTTGCAGCCATTTTTCTCCCCCCACTCTTGGACGTCAGTCAGGGAAGGCTTTGCAGTAATATAACTGACACTAGCTGGCGTTCCGGGAGTAATGAATAGCCTAGCCGGGTCTATAAGGAGGAGAGCAAGCAACACACACTCCTTCATGCTTCTCATGCTTTGGTTTCCCTCATTTTACTGTCTCTCTTTATGGCTTTGCCGGGCTACTTACTTCTTTACATCCTTGTTTTCATCACTTTGAGTATCTGTGGATGAAACACCGACTCACCTCCTCATTCAATAATTATTTGTGACTCCCTGTATCCTTTATTGGTACCTGTTTTCTAAATGTTAACACACCATCTCACGGCCATACTTCACTAGTTTGTTCCTTAGCAATCGAGCAGCTATGAGCCAAAAAACTAAATCTAACTGAAGAAGCAAAACAACAACACAGCAGCTATTCCAATTATGTTAGCTAGCTATGCAGGTTTAAGAGTTAGCCATTTATGTAAAAAATAAGCAGCTACCATTTCAGTAACATCGTATCTATGTGCAGAAATATTGTTTAAAGACGGTTCAAGCTCTAGAACTGATGACATCTAAAATGGAGAGGGACATACTTACCATATTCTCTTACCTCATGTCCTTGATTTTTTTTAAACTCATTCCTGTCTTTGATTTCAATTAGGAAACAATTTGACTTTCTTGCAGCCTTCCCCTTGCTCAAGGAACACTTTTCATACATTTGACTAAGTTGCTTTAATGTTGAATGGAATGATCATCATAAAAAATACAAAAGCAATCCATTTCAGAAAGAATGTTTCTATGAATTGCACATGCAAAGATACATAATATGCCATTTTACAATGTTATTATTTTCTGCTCTGCTGAATACTCAAAACGTTTGTTTCATAATAAGCTAAATAGTGATATCACAGAGATATCCAAAGCTTTCGGGCTTTACAGCAGCACAGACAAGAAAGCTCAAAAATACACATTAAACAGAATAGATAAGATAAATAAAAATAAAAATAAAAATAAAAACAGGGGGTATATACAGTACAAAATGAATGATGAAGTTAACTGGGGGAAATTGAGAATTGAGACAGTATTTGCAGAGAATGACAAGATAAAGTGACAAGTGATGATTAAAGTGACTTGGTATGATACTATGTTATTTAAAATGGACCCAAGCAGGCAGGAAGATTTGCTTCAATTCCAATATTATTAGAAGACAGTAAATATAAGTAATTGGATGCAAAAAAGCTCAGGATTTAATTTGATGCATTTTCACAGTGAACCATTATGTCCTGTGGTACACTGGAGGTCAAGGGGCCGTACTGCAAATCATTTTATTGTATGTCCACCCCAGTTGAGAAAACAGACCCTCATAATTCTGGACCCAATTTTGGGAAACTTTTAGACAGCAATCACTCAAATCGAAGTCCTTTTCTGGCTAGTCTTTTAGCTCCCTTGTGGCTGTTTTAGATTTGGCATGAAAATGGTTGAAATGACGATTGACAATTTATCTATTGATAATGACTTTGTCAAATCTTTGGTAATGCTTATATGCATTTTTCTTTTACAGTTTTATAAGTGATGCATTCTTTATAATGTTTAATATTTAGGTTTCCAAAGAACCTCTGATCAGTCCATTTGAACACTTCTCTCTGTCAACCCAACATCACAAGTTAATGTATTGTAAAGGTTAATGTCTCAGCTTTACAATCTTATTTCATAATGGCACTGCCCCTCAGTAATAGATTTGAACCTCTTGGGAACAGGGCCTGATTACTTCACCATCACATAGCACAATTATTTAACTCAATTAGTTTTTTCTCACATGCGTGTTTGACCTGCACTTATATGTATGTCCAAACCTAAAATAACATTATTGTACCTGTAATTAGAGCGAACCCCTTGAAATAGCCCACTAAATGTCTGCAAATATATGAGCAGAAAATAAATCTGGCAGTGCTCTGGATCCACTCATCGATCCTGGAACACACTTGAAAACAGTTTTTACCTGTTTGCATTCAGTGCCTTAAAGTTGAAGATGCTCAAGCATTACATATGGCTTTTACCACATCTTCGTCCCTAGAACCAAGTTGCAAGCTTGGCCCTCATAGGGTCAAAAATGGAAGTGCAGGTCTGGGTCGGGATACCAAAGGCATCTACTATCCATGACAGTAGATCCTGTCATAGATAGACATTGATCCTGTTTTTGGTGGGAGAAGGTGAGGCACTTGTTTGAGAAGCCAACAATACACTGGAAAACATATCATTCAGACCAGTATGAAGCCTTTAACATCTGTCTGTTATGTGAAGGGTCTTCATAAATATTAGAAGTGTAAGGCAAACAAGAGACGAGTGCATCATGCCCCTGTGGAATTGTTGATTACCATTGGGAGAACCAGTGTGACACGATTTGGGCTCATAAAATAATATATAAGACTCCGAAAGTTACACGTTGCAGTACTCCTCAACTTCCATCACTTATATTATCTCGATTGTCTCCTGAGATTAAACAGTTGAAGATATAAGTGTGGGACACTGTTGTAGGCATCCTCTCCAGCCTCCACTTCTCCTTTCCTTACCCTTGAACTCCTCCACTCCACTCCACCTCCTACCCAATCAGTGAAAGGTGACTTTGGAGGTGGCAGGGTGGAGGAGTTATGTCACTGACCCCCTACAGCGTGATTGAAGCCTCTCAGTGGGGCCCCCTCAGAGGGAAGTTAAGATGGAGTCGTAGATTAATGCTTAAATAAACAACAATTTCAAAGTGAAGAGACTGTCATTTTAGCTTTGACTGAAATGAGTCCAGAATAAAAGTCTGTGTCGTTACACTTACTGTAGAATTTATTCATATTAATTCTAAGACAACATTTGTATTTGCATTTGTTTGAATGGATTTGAGATAAGATTGTAACGCTCAGCATTCAAACCGGTCAGCTCCTTATTTTGTTCACTGTGTCCTGCGTTTTGTTTTCTTCCTGACATTTTGCCTCCGCAGACTGGCAGTACCATTAATAGGGTTGACATTTTAACATATAGCTTTGACATTTTAATTTATTAGTAAGGGAATTGAACCACTCGTGTTGTTCTTTTCACTATAGACCCTGAGAGAGTAGCTTTTCTAATCAATGTCTAAAGCTCCTGAAAAAGATTGCAGAAGCGTCATTTTTTCCCAAGCTGCTATTAGTAGTAATGGCTCCTAACACGATAGGTTAATAGTTAATCAGGTTGTTTGTCATCATTTTAAGGGAGATTCATCTGTCTAAAGTAAGATATCATTAATCAAAAATCATGCTTGTTATGTGTTATACAGACAGACAACCAAGATTTGTTTGGATTTTGTACATTTGTATGCTAAGATATTCACATAAGATGCGTACATGCTGCAGCAGGTGTAATGCAAGGTTGATGACCACTTTAGTTCGATGTGTTAGTATACCAGCATTTATTGATGAGCACTCAATAAAAAATATCTAAAAGGCTCATGGGATTATGATTAATGTTCAAGCTATCTAAACATAAAAAAAACATGGTGTCTCTGCATAGCTGGCTCATATTATTTGAGTGTGTCCATGTGCATGTGTGACAGAAGCTGTGCTGGCCCCATCCAGAGGCTCGTCTATTATTGATGATGTCAGAGTCACATACTGTCTGCTGGCCCTCTGATCTGATGAATCACAACTGTACAGCTGACCTTTGATCCCGGTGATGATCTGACTCCCAGGTTGTTCAGACTTTTTTGATGCGATGACCATTAAGACAATCGACTAACGCGGCATGTTTTGGAACACACTTCTTCGAGTACGTTTTGCACGACGTACCAAAAATCACCAGTGGGTAAATCATGCTGGACTTGAGTTTTTACGTACACAAACGAAAACCCATCTTTACATTTTCCACTGTGAGATGAGGGATAGAAGAGAGGAATCGACTGATTAGAAGGAGAGGGTAGCACTTTTCCCTTCCATGCCCATAGGCTGTCAGTGTGTTGTATATAAATAGTTTGGTGGCTCAGCAGGAGAACAGCACTTCATCAAGGACCACAGGCACAACCTGCATCCGTCTGCACTTAAAGAAGCAACGTTGATTACAGCAGTCTTCCTCTCTTCCTTTCCCTCCCCACTCTGTTCCCTCCGTTGCCCTCCTGTTCTTACACCCCTACAGCACAATTTGCACATCCTGTACAAATGCTATTGTTTCCTGGATTCCTCCAACAGCAGAGTTAAAAAAAAGACTGTTATGTCACCTTTTCTCCGAAACTAAGACTACACCCCTGGCAAAAGGAGCCAGCTTTGCTGATTATTTTGCTGATTATTTGTATCAGGAATATTCTGTTGCTTAATTGCTTTACTTTTTCAGTGTTGACAATCATGCTGCACTTACAGTATGTCCAAGTCTGAAGCTGAACCTTATACAGTTGCGTTGAGAAGTAATAGGCAAACATAACCACATTTTGTAGAAGTTACAGCTATGGCATATGTTTTTCATGATTTCTAATTTTTCTTGTGTACATGTGTCCCAATCAGAAGACAGAAGGGTTATAAGATATGCCTGAAAAAAATCTGAAATGTAGCGCTTGACGGCGTAGCGGTTGGGTTGCGTCCCATATAGTTCTTCAAGGCTAGAGGCTATAGTCCTGCAAGCAAGCGGTCCAGGTAAATTTGATTTGGCCGGTGGCTCCTTTCCCCACTCTCTCTCCCTGATTTCCTACTCTGTTTCACTGTCCTGTCAAATAAAAGCATAAAAGCCAAAAATAAATAAAAAGATAAACGTTAAATGGTACAATGTATGTTCCAATTACCTGTTTGACAAGCAAACATATCATTTAAACTTTTTTTTTTTTTTGAATGTCACAATTTTAAGATCATTGAAGTTGAGTCAATAATGCCTCACTTTCTATACTTTATCTATTAAGTCTACTAGTCTTCCTCTATTTTGTCTTAACGCAGGAGCAGGGGCGCCGTACGGGGGGGAAACGTTAGTGGAGGGCAACAATAGCCTCGTCCACGGTTGCATCAGGTGATACAATATGTTAGAGCACAGCTGTTTTCACATATGCACTCTGGAAGCACTTTAATGACTTACACAGAGGTGGTCGCGTGCAATTCCAGGTGGAAAAATAGCTATAAAAAAAGCAAAACGCCACACCTATTTTAAACACTTTACAGATTGGAGAATAGGGACGTTTTTCCCTATTTTCAAGGCAAAGATTGATGATGATTTGTGATATGTATGTCCGTTTAACCTAAGCAGGATGAGATTATTTGTCAAAAAACATGATTTACTTATTTATCGGACAAAGTGGTATGACCTTTATCTGAAGGTATCACCAAAATTTGCACAAACCAAAAGTTCCTCTTTGAAGCTTTATAAAATCTAGAACCGACTTTCATGCTGGACTACTTTAAGCACTAATAGAGGTTTGCACATAGGTCAGCTGTTGCAGGATTTCTAAAGTTTTTTTTTTTTTAAAGGACCATCAGTAAGAGTGCTATTTTTCAGTGTCAGTGTGTTCAGTCACCATGGAAGCTTATGTACACATTCACTCAGCCTATAGTCAGGCAGCCCTGAAATGACAGCCCTGTTTAATGAAAACGCATGTGCTAACACATGCATGCATGTGCACACACACACACACACACACACACACACACACACACACACACACACACACACACACACACACACACACACAAACATGCAGCAGGCCAGTGTTGATTTCATTAGCAGTACTGGAGACACAACACAGTAGCTGATGGTTAAAAGACTGATGAGGCATCTGGATTCACCTCTCTTGCTCTGTCTGCCTCGAAGGTTTTTTCTCTATATCTTTCTCTCTGTCCTGCTTCTTGTCATTCATCATCAGCTTGTTGGAACTGTGGTCTGATACCAGTGGCCTGGAGATGGGTGTGTGTGTGCATATGTGTATTGAAGAAAATATTCTTAACCGTTACCGCATATAAATTAATTTGCTCTGCCTCAATTTCAATCAGAGCTAATGGAAGTGCTGGCTTACACCCTGGTATTCAGCACACTCAGCCACAGCACAGTAACCACATCGTGTGTGTGTGTGTGTGGAAAGTAATACATTTTGTCCAGACAAGCTCAGCGTTAGCGGTACACTGTAAACCTACCCTTACACAAAGTACTGCTCAGCGTAACAGTGTTTTCTGTATAATATCACAGTTACTTAAATATGCATTAACTAATGACATGAACAAGGGGCAAAGATGGTCATTCCTTATCAACATGTCTACATTACTACTGTTGAATATAAATGAGATAGAAGTGAGCAGTGCACTGTATTGTATTGTTTACTTCCAAAACGCTGTGATGCAAAAACAAACAAATAAGAGTTACTAAATGTTGTTCTTTATCTTGTTTAAGATTAAGATTAAGATTAAGATTAACTTTATTGTCCCAGTGGGAAATTTGTCTTGGACTTCACAGAGCTCTGATGCAGTAAAAAAAAAAAAAAAAAATACATTCATTTGTCGGTAAAACATGTCAGTTAAATAATCATAAAATGCCATACAAGTGAATTACTAAAACCATAAATATGTAATAGTTATGAAAAGTGATAACAGTGCAGGTACATCTACACATCTTCACACACACACTCACACCACCTCATACATGCACACGTATACACACACATTACAGCTTAGGTACTGTTGAGGGCTTTGATGGACAAGGGAACAAAGGTATTTCTGAAACGGTTGTTCCTCCCTCGGGGTGCCCTGTATCGTCGGCCTGAGGGGAGGAGCTGGTCCTCAGGGTGAAGAACATGAGATGGGTCTGAGATTATTTTTTGTGCCTGTCAGATTATGGTTTATTGAAAGATGTCTTGGAGGCTCGGGTGTTGATGAACTCCCATGATTGTCATGGCTGTCTTTGTGAGTCTGTTGATTTGGGCCTTTGACTGAACGGTCAAATTTCCAAACCATGCAGAGATACTATATCGTAGGAGGCTCTCTACTACTGCATGGTAGAAGAGAAGCTGCACTTCCCGGGATACACCAAAGGTCCTGAGTCTTCTCAGAAAGTGAAGCCTCTGCTGCACTCTCGAGCAGACAGCTTCCACCTGGGCCTTCCACACTAGTTTATTGTCTATGTGGATGCCGAGATATTTGTAGGACTCTACTTGTGTTATGGTGTGATCATGGATGACCACTGGTGAGTGGTCGCCAAGAGACCGAGGGTCGAACATCATCTCATTTGTTTTAAAGGGGAACAAGCGAAGTGTATCGTTGTGTTTGCAAAAAAAAAAAAAAAGCTCCACATTTTCCTCCATGTGGCTTGTAAAGTGACTGTCGTTGGTCATTAATATATAACTATCAGTAAATCAATAATTATATCACAGGTACTACTTTACTGAGGTCAGCTTGGGGTCAGACTGAATAGAGTCTCGCTGCCATAACTACATATTGTGTCTTCTTAGCCCTTATCAGCTGTATATCGAAATCCTTAACTCAGGATTCATCAGATGTTTTTGCATTTCATCTAAGTTATCGGAGACAGCCTCAATTCAATATTAGATAATTGTGAGGCTGCAAGTATTCACCAGGGTTCAACAGGCAGTGACTGTTTTTTTAGCCACTCACGGGCAGCAAAAAACAAGCTGTAAACAAATATTTACATATCATCACCTTTTTATGTTGTTAACTTGTTACACATGAGCAATTACTGCGGAACTTTATCATTGTGTTGGAGTTGTGTTTTTGACTATCTTATAAATTTAAGTCCAATACTGACTATTATTTAGGCTCCCTCTTTTGCAAACCCAAAGAGGAATATGTGGCTCTTTTACTCAAACACAGTGTGACATGTTCAGAAAGTGAAAGTTTGAATGAGCACAAACCAATCATGTGTCTGAACTTAAGTTATCTTACTTTTCAAATCCTGACAATAATTATTTGTGGACTCATAACCAGATAAATATCACATTATTTTCTCTTTGTTATAATGTTATTAAAGAAATCTTGATAAAAATAAAAAAAAATAATAAAGATATAAATTAACATTTGAGTATTCTCTACATCCATGAATTCTGTGTAAGTCAATCCTTAAGAAAATGTGCTGAGCTGTTAGCTAGCGTTCTTCATTTATTGAGGTCATAAGTGTATAGCTCTATAAAATAATGGCTTCTCATTTTGGTAATGAGAGTTGGAAAGACCTTGTTCAGCATCGACGATGATGCAACATTTCCTTTTGCTCCCATATGACACCCACTGGGTTAGTGTAACATGTCTTGGCTATCAAGATTAGAACTCCTGCACATCTCTGTAGCTACAGTTAACAGCCGGGAACCACACTATATATTTTTTTTTTTAGCAATTAAGCAGCATCAGTCAGTGTCAGAAAACTGGCCCTGAATGGTAAGCACTCCATTAGTGGAATTACAACAGCTACAGAGTGCTGCAGAGAGAAACGGGGAAACGAGGGAAAGTAATGAATTCCAATAGGTAATAATCCATCAGCTGTTCTACGCCTCTTGCAGGAAACACTGACTGTTCCACTGAAGGAGATTCTTTATTTATCCTCAAACACACAACTTCATACTGTTGTCAAAAATAAGCTATAATAGGTTCTTGTTGGCATATTAGGGTGGAAAAGGCCATAAACAGTAATTACAGTGCAGTTAACTGGTAAGCTCTGAAAGGGCTGAATGGAAAGTTGCTATTGATGCCACTAGAACTGAATAAAAGAAACAAGGGAGTAGGGAAAGTGCATTCAAAAATAACAGCAACATTTATTTCAGAGTTAGGATTAAAAACAAATGATTGCTGTAAGAATGGATTTGGCAATGTTTGATATCCACCTAAGGAATACAAATTTGAATGAAATCTTCTGTTTTTGCTTTATTCACCTTTAAATCTGCAATTTATACTAAGAAATAGAACATTCATGTCCAACAGTACGCCTATATTTACATATGAACCATAAGTGTTATGTTTTTCCAACATGGACTGTAACACACTTCCCATTGTCTTTTTATTTTTGTTTTAAATGTATTTAACCAGGAGAACCTCACTGAGATTAAGAATCTCATTTACAAGAGTGTCCTGGCCAAGAGGGGCAGCAGCACAACAAAAAGTTACAGACATAAAACACAAAGTAATTAAAACACAGTTTAACATGTCCTAAGTCACAGAGGAGAAAGTCATTAGTCAAAGCATCTACAACCTGAAACATCTTCCTCCAACACCTTCAATCTACTTTTAAAATGATTTAAAGAAACCAGCTCCCACAGACACAGATCATCCTGCAGGAGATTCCAGGCCGTCGGAGCAGAGTACCTGAAACTCCTTTTCCCCACTTCAAGACGCACTTTTACAAGCCTTTCCAGAAGTGAAGCGTGATAAAAAAAGATTCAAAGCCTAGACTATTCAAAATAATGTACTATACTGTGTATAGCATTTTTTATAGGCAACATATGTTCTACTACAGTACTGTATATTAATGCTTTAATGAATTCTTTGAATTCACTGGCACTCAAGATACATACATTTTGTAATACAAGCAGATTTGATGCTTTTAGACAATAGCTACTGCCTCTTGCAATCACAGTTGATCCTATATGACCTCTCTCTATGATGCCGATTTGAACAGTACAAAAATGGACTACAAGCTGCCACAGAGATTCTTTGAGGTGATAAAACAAAAATAAAGGGCTAAACAAGTCTGGATAAGAAAGCCGTTATGGAGACATAATTAACTCAGGTTGTCTGTTCTTTAATAACAACTGGAGGTGAGATTGTACCTACTTTATGTCAGGAAGGATGCTAGATAATGTTAGCTTCAGGCTAATGCATTTATTGTTACTTAGACCACCATTACCAACTCTGTTTCCTTGCAGAGTCTCTCCCATCGGCTCCCATTGATCCAAACTTAGAAAGTCGTGACATTATCATCCAGATCCATATTTAATATTATCAGGGCAGATCTGAAGCCGCCAGCTCGACTGCTCTCTCAGCTGCAGCTGATCAGTAATCAAGCAAGCTGCTACTCCAAACTTTCTCATTGCCAGATCGTCATCGCATTCATGCCTGTCTTTCCAGCGGTTTCCCTTGGACTGATCTCCCGGTACCGACTCTGCCTGTCTTGGACTCACCTTCTCTGTCAAAACCCTGGTAATTACCTCAGCCTTCTGTCCCCAACCACGAGTGTAGCTTCAGTGTCTCCTGGTTCGTTTTTGCCCGTTTTTTTCCGGGCTGAGTGTGGATTACCTGTTTTGTATGTTCGAAGTGAGTTTCCCTGTGTTCGTGTTTGTTTTGGACAATCGACTCTGGCCTGTTTTCCTGTGCCATCAGCGGCTACGTTCCCCAGCCGACTAACAGAAACATTGTTCAGTTTGGACCGGGATTACATGTGTTTGTCCTTGTATCACCTGATACTAAAAATTTAAGTGTGTAACAATATCTGCCAGTTTCCTGTCGTGCTGCAATTGGGTTCATTACACTGTCCGTTACAAACGGTTTGGTCCATTTTCAAGGTTACTTTTATGAGCTGTTTCACAGTATGTTAAAAATGGCAGGTTCTGGTGCTGAATTTGCTCAGGTTTTTGACAGATCCATACACTCACTGTACATCTAGACCAATCACTATGTATGAAGTTCACTAAGAAAACCTTCTCGACTGTTTCCAGTTGTGGCATTGTGAACACAAGAAAAAGAGGAGAGGTCCTCCATCTACTGAACCTTTGAAAAGTTGGTCTAAAAACTCCTGTTGCCAGCTGAGTTTTCATTTCTTATTTAACACTGCACAATTTGAAACAGATTGAGGATGCACTTGTTGTGCTGGCAGATAAACCAGGAGAAAATTTGGAAATTTCTGAAAGGGTTAAACGTTAAGTGACTGATAAGTGATATGCCTTCCTGTTAAGGAGAATGCCCTCCATATCTCAAAATGAATAATGGACAAATGAAACTAAAGGCTAAGCTGGCCTTTTCCAATCACACATTGAAACGTCCTTCATTACTCACTCTGAAAGCTCCTTTAACTCCTAGCACCTTTCTGTTTTTTGGTTTGTAGACACAATGTACTGACTTCTGGGCGAATTCTTGTATTCTTCTGTCAGAGCATCTCGCCTGTGTGTACTGATCAAGATAAACTGCTGTGTGCAGCCTAAATTTAATCCAGTGAGACCCAGACATCAATAATATATTAGCGGAGCAGTTAGCAGCCTAAAGATATCAGTATTGATCTCCTACTTAGATTCAGCTTGTTTGGACTCGGAGACAAATAGCCTCTCCGCCTCTCTCGGGGAACCCATTTCATTTTACAGAAAGAGTTACTCTACACTGTTACTGCATTTCTGCTGCTGATGTCTTTCACATCATCCACTTTATGTGGAAGTGACCTCAGCAATGATTTCATACGGGACAAGAAACTTTTTACCTTTATTGCTCCCTTACACGGTAACTGATTACTTTGCTCACTCATTATAATTTCTATCACATGAAGGGATTTGACAGGCCAGGGTGAAGACTTGGAAGTGTTCATGTTCAGACTTGTTTATTGGTTTCAGAATTGCCATGACTGGAATTTTCTATCAGACTGATGAAAAGACCAGATCTGTGTGAATGGCTTTCCTCCTCAAGAATGGATAAATCCATGCCCTCTTTGGTTTCTGCTGTTCTGTTCTTTCCTTGAAACTTGTTCTTTGTCAAATAATCAATGCAAAGGGACATTTTTAGTGGACTGACAGACTGAAGGCCGAGGAAACCTTGACTGATCATGGTGACATGCTAATTGTGACATTTATTATACATTCAGCCTAAGAATCACGCCTCTTTCTTTGTGAAACGGTATTTTGCAAAAACATTTATGTCTGCCCAATTCTTCTGTACGGACTATCTAGCATTTCAGGAACCTCATTACAAGATTCTTATGGAATAGCTATGCTTTTTCTGTGAGAAGTTATATTCAATTATTGAGGTGAATCATGTATGTGAACCCTATCGCTTTAATTTATATCTTTATATCCAGTAAAAAAATTGAACTCAGCATTTAAAAAAATTGGATTCTTTAGATAGATAGAAACTTAGTTAGTCATCTACAGGAAATAGCATCTCAACATTAAGGCACAACATTAGACTGACAAACACAAGACATATTTTACTCCTGTTTGAGAATTTTAACATGATTGTATTAGAAAAAGGTAATTTATCTAAGAGAGAGCACAGT
Source organism: Labrus mixtus (assembly GCF_963584025.1). Classification (NCBI taxonomy): domain Eukaryota; kingdom Metazoa; phylum Chordata; class Actinopteri; order Labriformes; family Labridae; genus Labrus; species Labrus mixtus. The sequence continues at coordinate 21,303,881 of NC_083624.1, forward strand.
GGGATTTAATGTATTTAGAGCTTTGTTATCCATACCCAACTACTCTTAATATGTTGCATATTATGCAACCTCTTTACAATGTCCTCCTCAATCTGTAAAGGTTACATGCTAAATGTGTGCTGCTGCATCAGCATGGTAAATGGACTTGAGTTTGTATAGCGTTTTTCTACTCAAAGCACTTTTAACACCTCAGGTCACAATTACCCGTACACACCCATCCACACACTGATGGCAGAGGCTGCTTTGGAACGCTTCCATCAGTATTAACTAATCCCATTCATACACATTCACACACAGCTGACGTAGCAGAGGGAGAAATTTGAGGTGAAGTGTCTTCTCCAAGGACACATCGACATATTGATTAGGGAGCTGGGGATCGAACATCAGACCTTCCAGCTGAGAGATGACCGACTCTACCAACTGAGCAACAGCCACCTGTAAAGCGTCCATTGTATGCCAAGCCTATGTATTAAG